>NC_090785.1:11365000-11630000 GCF_040054535.1 Antennarius striatus
AAATGTCACTGTTCATTTTCATGAAGTATTCAATGACACTAAGACCGAGGTAAATCTGGATAATGTTGTTCCTGTCAGTAACACATATATGAATAAGTCTGAATATACTGAATAAGTCATCCACTAGTTTCATATACAGGACATACACACATGCACTCTCTGACAGAGGATAAATACAGGTTTATTTCCATTGGGCTTTTAGCCCTGAGGCTGCAAAGAGTTGCTGCAGATTCAGTAGTGTGTTGCATCCCACTTCGGTGGTGCTTTGACATATTAATATTTACTCACAACTCCATAAAGAGGAGGTGAGGAGGACGCTCTGTTCTCACTGCGGGAGAGGAGAAAGCAGAATGCAGGTTGAAATTAATGCTGACAGGAGAAGCTGCGCATGGCAAATGCAACCTAGCCACGAACAGACCTAAAATAAATAAATAAATAAAAGCAAAAAAAGAAGAGGGAGTAACCCAGCTACTAAAGTGTGTCTGCCATTTTCTACTAGCTTGCAGTTTCCTGTAGAGACAGAGGGGGGCATAAGCACAAGCATCAGCCAGAGGAAGTCAGGAAGAGGAGAGGGATGAAGAAAACCAGAAAATGAAGATTCTCCATGTCAGGATGAGAATGAATATGTATGAAAAGAATAAGCTGATAGTAGTGGCAAGCAAGGACACAAAAAGAAAAAGGACATGAGGATGATGATGATGATGATGATGATGATGATGAGAAGGAAAACATGTGAAGCTGGAGGAGAGTGGGGTAGAGATAACGAGAACAAAGGCAGACGAAGAACGAGAGCAAGATTCCGTCGGTGGGAGGAGAGAGTAGGATATGAGTCAGAGTTACAGCGCTAACACTCGTCTTCCACACCCATGTCTCATTGTTTTATTCATACGCTGCACCCACTAGATAAGAAAATGTGAAACATTTAGGACAGTTACCAACACAACACAACACAAGTCATTTGTGTGAAATTGTAAGGCTTCACTTAAACAAATCTCCCTAATGAAATTATAGAACAACCACTTAAATGGTGAAGTTTCTGGCTTCTTTTTTGACAGATGGTTCAACTAAAAATAAACTCAGGACAGGACAACTTCACGAAACGAACTGCTGCGAGGGGGAGATGAGATGAATCACACTGCAAGCAGCTCACAGCTCACTTAGTCAAAATCACAAACGTGACCACAACGAGACACATGGGATTCAGACCATTTTAATTTGAAAAAGAATACTGAGAAGGAACGTCAGGCAGTGGCCTTAATCACTGTTAAAAACTGTCTTTCTCTCTGCATCTACACTACATTATTTGTCATGTCATAACACACATAACAACAGCACAGTTATTTCTCTATTCTACTTACTTTTATATATTTTAATAGAAACATTTTGGAGAGGTCCAGGCATGTCCTTTAAATTGAAGAAGAAACTTGAAATCCATCATAGATTAACTCAGTATACTTACTGCAATACATAATGTCACAATGGTTCACATGGGAATTTGTCCTAAATTTGAGCAGACTACTCATTAAGTTAAAGTTTATGCAGCTAAATTAACATGTAAAAAAAATACAAAGAGTTATTTATGTCATATTATAAATCAAATTACTTCAAAAGGCCTCTAAAATTTCACACTGAACTTTCAACTAAAGCATTAAAAAGTCAGTTCATGTTTTAGATACAGCCAATAACACATAGAAGACTCACAACACAGCTCCATTGTTCCACTAGTCAGAAAACATAGATACCACATTTGTTAAATCAAAACCAAGCAATTATCCAGCATGATGAGTGAGGGCATTAGGCTGGGGCAAATAGCCACAGGGGAGGAGGAACCCTGTTTCTATAGCCTGGGTCTCTCTCATAACCAACATCTGATCCATTCCAAGTGTGGCCAGTCATAAATACAGTACACACAGTATTAACCAGACACGAATCTATGCTGACTGTGACCATATCCCACAGCTCCCCCACAGCGAGCAGTGCAGGGATACCGCAGTAAAGGGACAATCCTCTTACCATGGCTGCATCTGAAATCTAAGCTATACTGGATCTGGAATTCTCTCAGTCATTCATACATTCATCAAATCAAACATAACAACTGACAAAGACATAACCTATCTCATCCCCCTACATTTGTTGTCTCAGGATGTTGGTCGTGTCAAATAAAGAACAGATTAAATTTAGAACGGATATTCAACCGACTGTGTGTTCATTAGTTTTTCACTTAATGACTGTCTGTCTTTTCTCTGACCTTATGTCAGGTTCAATCCTGCAGGCATGCAGAGATGTCCTAAGTACGGCAGCAGATGTTATGGCTGTGTGAACATGAGCAGTGTAGACTCACATCTGCTCAGATTCCTGTTGATTCAGAAAGAAAAATAATACAGACAGACTGTGAGTGTTTAGAAGCAGCCCCACTGTTGCTGTACTTGCTGGTTGATGATCACATTGTTGATAAACAGGACATAAGTATAATGCAGCATGAGCTGGATTCGTATTAAACAGCAATAAGTTAAAATGACACATGGAGCTGATGTGCACAATGCTTTTCATTAGTTATGAGTGGTCTCAGGACTCAACCTTGTCAACACTCTGGATGGAGGCCTCAGTGCATCAAATCAGCTGCAGTGGATTCTCATATGAGGGTAGCAAGGTCTAACGTATGGGACACATCCCCACAGCCATGAGTCAATGTACTGACACATAATGAAATGGAGGGCTTACACAATGGAGTGGTGGAGTGGAGAAAGGGCCAGACCCACTCACACGATACCAGGCTTGAAATAGAGAGTAGGAGTAAGACTGAAAAAAAAAAAAAATCTACTGATTCCAAAGATAGACTGAGCCTATTGAATTATCAGTCTGTCTGTAGTTTGACTTCATGATTCCAGGGAAACCAGAGCTGACTTTAGGGACATGTCAACAATTAATCTCTTTCTTTATCTCTTTTTTAATATGGAAGATCCAGGTTTGACCTATATACTCATGGGAAATGAATAACCTGGGTCAGCGCACACCGGAACTGCACACGTCTCTGAATTTTTTATTTATTTATTATTATTATGTTCTGGGATTAATAACAAATGGAAAAGAGCTATGCCACAATGTCTTGACCTGCAGTTGTAAAAAAAAAAAAAAAAAAAAATCAGAAATGAAATTTGCAGCCCGCTGACTCATTAACTAGGGGGGAAACACACATACAATCAGAGGTGTGTGTGTGTGTGTGTGTGTGTGTGTGTGTGTCTGTGTGTGTGTGTGTGTGTGTGTGTGTGTGTGTGTGTGTGTGTGTGTGTGTGTGTGTGTTACAACAACACGCTATGTTATTTAGCATTTTAGTTAAATATTTAATAACAAACTTTGGTTTCTGTAATTTATTGATAATATATTGAGAGGTAAAGTTAGAAGTTATTTATGCTATAAAATTCTGAGACATAGCCATTTAAACTTTGACATTCTAACTTGAACCAGAGTCGACATGTTACTTCTTCACCAGTATACTGTATAATGTTCCTGTCCTTTGTATTAACAGCATCCTAAAACACCAGCAAATAATCCCATCAACGGATACTGTTGAAAATAGTCACTACTAGAAACTAATCATATATCTGTTAGTATCATTACATGCAGACAGATCATTAATGAACTGTTTTAAAGCACTGAGATAAACAACTCTGGCTGAAACAATCATGTATTCATGAAACATAATAGGAAGTATAACAAGACAGAAACAGATGTATGATCAATTTAATACAAACAGTAAGCTGTTGGAGGCCACATGACTTCACTGACATTGTCATTAAAATGTAAACTTTTTTCTCAAGGATCTCTTAAATATTTCTGTCAGCATTCAGGCTCTGAGACTAAAGATGAGTGTGCTGGTAAGGCTGCACAATTTACCCATTCTGCTCTGTATTTCTGTGAGTATATTCTCAGTTATACCACTGTACCTAAATCCTGTGGTGATGCCAAATAAAATAGCACTTACTTTATTCATTGACCCTAAAACCTATTCCCATATGAGGAGTCAAATATTTGCAATCAGCAATTTATGAGTTTACATATAAAATAATTTCCTTAATTCTGAATCCACTTTAATTTGTCATATTGCTGTAACACAATAACAAGGCACCCATGCAAATGATTGAACCTGTATTATCTCAGCCACTCACAAGTGACAGCATAGGTCTTGACCCCTCTCTATTACTGTACTAATACCCAAAATACTTCACCCTCCTTAGACTCTCTCAGACCCAGATTATGATCTTAGTCTGCATTCATTTGTGGGTAGTGTTGGAATAGCACAAGGTGTCCACACACGATAACAATTATTTTAATCAGTTATTATTATTTATCATGCTATTGAGGACATGTTTTTAAAGGATGTACCCTAAATCTTCATCTGTACTCAGATCTACCTCAGAATTCCCTTGGCCCAAGAACTAACCCTACACAATATATAATGTAGAATCAAAATCCTTGAACAACTTTTTGATATATGTGGGTAATAAATGACAACAGTGAATCAGTGTTATTGTTTGGTCAGTATTGCATGTTTGAAAGTTGTTGTCTATAGTAGGTTTGTCAAAGACAGAAATGGAAGTTAAAATGAGAGCAGAAGCTGCTGGATAAAAAGGTGGAGGCATAAAAAGAGATTGTATCAAAAAGAAATGACAATCATTAGAAATACATTTTCTAAAGATAGAATATTTTTCGTAAATGCAGGTCATCTGATGTCCTGTTTGAGGCTTTGATAGATATACTTTTATCACAGTGGATATGTTACAATCTTAACTGAAAGGATATGTCCTCTTCATGCTTTGTTTCTTGTCCTCTACATGTCTGTTCCTCTCTTTCCACCCACCCCTTTCCTTCTGTGAGAGTGCCTTTCAGTAAGGTGGATTAGTCCACTGAGAGTGTGTGCGATGCGTTGTGTTTCTACACAGCTACGAGCACAAGCATGTGTGTGCAAAGTGCGAACATCAAGATACGTAGTAGCCGTTTTCCTTTTATCCTGCTGTGTGCCTAAATTAGATTATTGTCAATGCTGCTGACCTCAATGAGAGCAGCACCATCCTCCAGTAAAACTGCAGCAATAAGGCAGCATGTGCCCTACTGACACACAGCAGCACATGCAAGCTGCAGCATCCGCTGCCATAACCCCACAGGCATGAAGCACAACAATATAGAGGAAGAGAGCGTGTGGCCCGAATGAGACAGACCACAGAACGAAAGATGGAGGAGGATAGTGAGACAAAAAATGGCTGCTTGCGAAAAGGTGAAACAAAGTGCAGAGACTTAAAAGCATGAAAAGGAGGCCAATAGTGGGAGGGGGGGAATGAAAATGGAGAGGAGGAGAGAGGAATGATGGAGAAGGAAGATGTGGAGAGTGGTAAGCAGAGCAGGCGGAATACAGAAGGAACACTTATTAAAGAGTGAAGTTTACAGCCCCAACCAAAAAGCAATGCTGTATACAGGAGATATTACAATAGAGCATGTCCTAAAGTATGGATAAATGGGTTAAGGAGGTAAATTTAGAAGTGGAAGGAGAACTACTAGCACATACAGTAAATACTGTCCCGCTGTAACAGCTGTGTCTCTTCTTTTTGACACTATCCTGTTAATTTCCCTCCTGATGACTCTGCATGCAGCTCAAAGAGGAAAATGCTCTCACCCATGCAACGACAACACACACAGACACAAAAAGCAAGGGTCGTTTGTCTGTGAAGATTTTCAGTGTAGACACCCAGTATGCAAACACAATTGCGCTGATCCGCTGAACCGGCCAAGCAGACAAAGCCACTGGAGCAAACAGCCACACCCCCCAACAGATGCAATTCGGACAGATGAAATTATATTATGGTTCTGTATTTACTGTACGGTGTTCTTCTCATGCAGCGACGTCCCACATCATATTTCAGTTCAATCACAAAGTATTGATTCAAGCCACCTCCCATGTGCTTACAATGTGACTGCAGCTGCTCCGCTTGCATTTCACTCACTCCTCCTCTGTCAACAAAAACACCACGGTATGTAACAAAAGCACAGTGATGCACTATTTAGTGAAGACCGTTCTTTCTCGCCACTCGGCACTCCTTAGGTGTAATGTGGTGCACTCCTGTTTTATCACATTATTAAATCTTTTTTTTTGTTTGTTTTTTTTGGTATCTGCCATCAGGGCAGAGTTTAGCTCTGCTGGTGTACTGCATGATGCTTCGTACACATGCACACATATATTATGTGTACACATAGTGGCAGTCATTGCTGTTTAATACAGCAGTGACAAAACTGAATCCAGGAGGTGCAGAGATACTGTTCCTCTTTATGATGCTAAACCACTGATCTTTTTCTTCTTGCACTTACCACACTCTGATTTGAAGCTTCTGCTCAGACCAGGCAACATATTTCTTTAAGCTTTTCAGTAAAAACATATTCTTTGACAGTACAACATACATGCTCAACTTGGAGCCATTTTCTAGGTGCAAAATCAAATGTTGACCCAGTTTTTTGATAGAAAAAATCATCCCCAAGCTGTAAAATATATAATTAGAAGCTCAGCTATTCTCGGATTGGCTATGGCTTTTGTATCAGCACCATCTGTTGCCTGATTTATTATGGAGACTTTCCTAACATAATCCATGCCTTTCCTTCTAACTAAACCAATTTCCATTAAATATTGTGAGGTGTCTATAAATGAGCCATACAGATACTGCTTCCCCTCCCCCCTGTTGGACTGCTCCCTCCCTCCTTCATCCTCTCCCACTGCTGTTGCTAAGACGGCTGAGGGCAAGCTAGTCTGAGAGTAAGGTGGAGCTCTTCATGTGTTGCTATGGGCAACACATGTGTTCAACAGAGAATCAGCCCAGAAACCAAGCATGCAGACCTTCCACATGGTATAAAATGTGACCTATTTTTTCGTCAGCCAGTAGGAAACTGTATGCATTCCATTTATTTTATCCGTGCTTCTTGTTTTTCAAGCCCAGACCACAGAAAAAAACATTTGAAGGAAATATCAATGCAAATTAATTGCTTGCTGATTTGAACATTGCAATCAATGAAGGTTACGATAGAAGCTAAGTGTCCCAACTCCACCAGAGTGGCTGTACATTGTGATTCACTCCACATCAGCATCTCTTTCCTCCCCTGTGTTGTGGCTGCAGCCATTCATGGCCCACTGAAGCATCTCAACTATGTCAGCATGCCCAGACATCTGTCAGTCAGTTCATTTACATGCGATAGCCCTAAATAGTCAGGAGTTTAGAACAAACCTATGAATAAACATGTAACCTAAGACAAAGATCACACTTTCATTATTATGAGATTTAAACTCAAGAAAGAAGTTACATTAAGTGCAGTAAAACTGGCTAACTTTATATTTATGAGCAGATTCATTGGTCACATAATTAAAGAAAAAACTAACACTATTCATGTGAGCAACAAATCTTATGCAAAGATTTTTTTTCCCCCTCAAATATCAAATACCAGTAGTCAGTGGAACAAACGTAATATAATTACTAAATTTCTAAACTGACAGCAAATGTTTCCTTATTTCATAATTTTGCCACAGGCAAATCAGGGATTTAAAATATATTACAACCAATTTTATCACCTATGATGACATAACCGCATATGGCATGAAATATGCACAGTACAGTTTAAATTATTAATAGCCGAAGTGAGTCAGTGCACTGAGAACACATGCAGGGCTCAGTGGTCTGACATGAAGAAAATGTGATGAAATCCTAGGAAGTCATCCATTTATTCCAGAAAAAAGGTTTTTCTACTAAATGCAACTTTGCCTTCACTGTCACAGAAAATGGGTTGATATGATATAGCTCAGCGTCTATTGAACTAATTTGACAAATATTTCACAAGAAAAATCTATTTCAAACACAAAATCACTATATTTCATAAATCTGTACTATTTTTTGTGACAACTTTTTTTTTTTAGTAGACTAAGAATTGTAGCACATGAAATGCAAACTGCAGGCCATTGCATTATATATGAGTAAATTTACTGTGAGACAAAACCTCATAAACAAGTGTAAACCAACAACTTCAATTTAAAGAGATACCACCATGAAACATGTTGATTTTTACAGGTTGGTGAGATATAAAGCTCAAGATCTGCTTCTCATCTATCACAAGCTCTCGTATCAAACTATACTGAAATGAAGTGATCTTTAAGTATGTTGGCACAGATTCGCATTAATTCTAGTGATCCTTCTTACCTCCTCAGCAGTACCCCTCCTGTCAGGGAGCACCAGAGTGTTAGCGTTGCTTCCTGGTACAATAGTAGATCCAATACTCATTCTGGGTCCAACTAACATGTAGCGTTTGTCTCCAGATCTGTACTGGATGCTGTGACACAGTGTCCCATCATAATTAGTCTCTTGGAGATATTTAGAAGTATAGTCTGTGCTGCTTTTTGAACACTGCATTGCAATCAGCACGATGATACTGATGACAAAAAGAAGTGAAACTGAGCCCAGAGTTATCATCAGATAAAGAGTCACATTATTCTCCTCCTCATCATCCTTTGCAGAACTTTTCACATCAGAAGCAGCAAAAGCCTCTTTGGGCTCCACAACTCTGACAATCACAGTAGCTGTTGCTGACAGGGAAACGTTCCCATTGTCTTTCACCAGTATGACCAGTTTGTGCTCAGCCTCGTCTGTCTCTGTGAATGAGCGAAGGGTTCTGATCTGTCCTGTATAGCGGTCCAAACCAAACAGACTGTGGTCAGTCACCTCCTGCAGTGAAAACAGCAACCAGCCGTTATATCCTATATCAGCGTCATAGGCTCTGACTTTAGTCACCAAGTGTCCTGCGTTCACATTGCGGGGAATCTCCTCCACACCTTCAGCAGAACCGTTGGAGCTGACTGGATACAGGATGACTGGAGCGTTGTCGTTCTGATCCAGAATGAACACGTTCACTGTCACGTTGCTGCTCAGGGACGGAGTTCCACCATCTGTGGCCACAACTTGGAACTGGAACGTCTTCAGGGTCTCAAAGTCAAAACTTTTTAACGCAGATATTTCCCCACTTTCTGAGTTAATATTTAAAAACACATCAAATCTACCTCCACTACTTTCCCTTGGAATATAATATGTAATATGTGCATTATCACTATCATCAAGGTCAGATGCCTTAACTGAAAACACTGGCAATGTTAAATCATTGTTTTCAGTAATATAGAAGGAATATGGGCTGAGTGAAAACTGTGGTCTGTTATCATTCACGTCTGACACCACCACATTTATTATCTTTTCGGTTGACAGAGATGGGTCTCCGTTATCCTTTGCAACAATTGTAAGCTCATACAGAGATTGCTCTTCTCTGTCAAGTTGTGATTTGGTTACAATGGTAAACATGCTAGCTTGCAAAGATGGAGATATAGTGAAAGGAACATCCCCTAGTATGAAGCAAGAAACTTTTCCATTTTGGCCTGAATCCAAATCGTTGATGCTGATCAAAGCTACTGTTGTTCCAATTCTGGAATCCTCTGCAACGGATTTAGAATATGATGTAACTTCAATCTCTGGAGGATTATCATTAAGGTCTATTACCTTTATTATCACAGTTATGTCTGTGGATAAAGGTACAGTTCCCCTGTCTGAAGCTTGTATATCAATTTCAAAGCTTTGATTTTCTTCAAAATCAATCGGACCAATCACTTTAATTTCACCTGTGCTTGGGTTTATGCTAAATAAATTTTGTAAATGATGATCTACTGCTTTTCCAAATGAATAAACAATTTCTCCATTTGCACCCTCATCCAAATCTGTGGCATTAACCAGTATGACTATTGTGCCGGGAACGGAATTCTCTTTTAAAACAGCAGAATATGCATCTTTTGTAAAAACTGGGTAGTTATCATTTACATCAAGGACCTGAATTAGTAATTCTATTGCTCCAGACCTCGCTGGTTTCCCACCATCAGTAGCTGTTAGTATCAGCTTGTGTTCCTTCATAGTCTCTCTGTCTAACTGCTTCTGTAAAATCAGAAAGGGCATCTTGCGGTCCTCGCCTCTCTCCTTAACTTCTAAACGAAAGTGGTCATTGGGGCTTAACCTGTATTGCTGAATGGTGAACTGAGCGCCATCCGGATCACGTGCCGGTTGGAGCTGGAATCTGGCTCCAGGTGAAGTCGATTCAAATATCTCCAGTGTTTTCACTTTCTCCGGAAAGACGGGAGAGTGGTCGTTTACATCCAGCACCTCCACAGACACATAATGTATTTCCAAGGGATTTTCTAACACGGTTTTAAGGTTGAGTACGCACGCGTTACTGCGTTCGCAGATCTCCTCCCTGTCCAGTTTCCTGCTGACGTATAGGACACCGTCGTCTTTATTCAAGCGAAACAACGGTTCCGTAGAGCTGCCAACAATGCGATAGTCTCTATCTTTCAGTGTAGCTTTATCAATTCCTAAATCTTTGGCGATATTCCCAACAGCACTTCCTTCTTTTACCTCTTCCGAGATGGAATATCTGATCTGAGCGGAAGCTTCGCTCCAAAACGTAACCAAAGCCGCCGCGTAAAAGACGCATCTCCATTCCTCTATCCACGACGGGCGTCCGCTTGGTCCCATTGTGTACAGAACAGAAAAAATAATGAAGAAATAATAATTCCGGGATTTATAATGATATGATCCAGGTATAATAATCGACCTTTTTCATTTGCAAACTGCAGTCCACTGTCAGACGGATGTGGGAATTGTCCAGAGTTAGCTTCGTGTTCAAGCCCTTTCCGAGCCTTTAATCGTAATATCGCAATGCAGGGTTGGACCAAACGGTGATGACGAAAATTTCAAGACATCACTTGCCGCTATACCGACACCATGCGATCCAGAACAACACTACCCAAATAACAAGACAGATCTAAAAAAAATATTTAAAAAAATAAAAAAAATTAAAAAAAATTCGCAGAAAGGGAGCGGAATTACATTGTTCAGTCTATTTATCTTGTAAGATACATGGATATATATTTTTCGGCAATGTACTCCAATCACAACCAGCTATCATTACTAGACCATTGACTGATGAAGTCTTTCATTCCATGACAATTCAAGACAAACGGATGAGACATTCAGCACCAAGGAAAGAGACAAGTCCGACGTCACAGACGCTCCTGCTCATTATTACTTGAACTTGGTAGAAAACTACGTTACACTATGGTTCATAGTCTGTCTGCATTTCACAACTACCCAACATGAAGAGTGTCTTTTTAATGTGAGAACAAACAAACGCGGTGTGAAGTTGACAACATGTCTTTTAATTCAGGTCGACTGCAAACATTAGTTCCTCAATTTGAATTATATTCACTGACAGTCGCTCGAGTCTGATACTTGATCTCATGAAGAACAATCTCATCATCTGAAAAAAAAAAAAAAAAAAAGTACTGTATTTGTGAAAACAATAAGTGATAAACTCGATAAACTGTTGTACAGTACTGCAATGATCAGCTGTTTAGAATCAACTTGTTAGTTTATTTTGTTTGTATTTAAGATTAAATTAACGAACGACTTACCATTAGCATATGAAAGCACCCTATCAGTTATGATTTAATTAATCACTCTTCTTCTGGCGGGGATTATGGATAGAGTACAAACTTTTCTAGGTAGAGAGTGAATAATCATTTTGGGTGAAGCTAACATTGACTAATGGCTTTTGGATTTTGTATCCTAGCATTTTAAGTCTCCAGTAGATGTTTATGCTGTGGTGCATTTTGAAATCTATAGCCTGTATTTTATAAATGGTACATTGGAATTAGCAAACTAATAACAGAGATTGTTATGCAAATTTTCTTCGCATAAAGCCCCTATCAAAGAGAAATTATGAAAATAAATAAATAATTTCTTGGAAACTGCATTGTTTTTAAGTACATTAGGTTAATGCAGCGATGTTACACATACCACATCTTAATTATGGTCTGCGCATTTTCATTCATTTATTTCTTGAAGGCACTAAAATCAGTAAAGATCTTGCCTCGTATCTGCCTCCGGACCATTGGTTCACCTTGGAGACTATCCAAGCTGACATAGGATGAGAGACAGTGAACACCCTGGATAAGTTTCCAGGTATCACAGAGAATTTGTACAATTAAAAAGAATAAATAGTGTGTACTGCTTGAAGACCAACCGCACAACCACTCTCTATACTAGCAATAATTATTTTTATTAATGTTGTGAATTTCAATCAGGTTAGTGTGAATCTATCTTACCATTCAGTGATTGAGACATTCTTTGATTATTAATAACCCAATGTCATCGATCACATATATTTAAAAAAAAAAACAGTCTGAAATTAAATCATCTTTCTTACCTCCTTAGCAGTACCCCTCCTGTCAGGGAGAACCAGAGTGTTAGCGTTGCTTCCTGGTACAATAGTAGATCCAATACTCATTCTGGGTCCAACTAACATGTAGCGTTTGTCTCCAGATCTGTACTGGATGCTGTGACACAGTGTCCCATCATAGTTAGTCTCTTGGAGATATTTAGAAGTATAGTCTGTGCTGCTTTTTGAACACTGCATTGCAATCAGCACGATGATACTGATGACAAAAAGAAGTGAAACTGAGCCCAGAGTTATCATCAGATAAAGAGTCACATTATTCTCCTCATCGTCCTTTGCAGAACTTTTCACATCAGAAGCAGCAAAAGCCTCTTTGGGCTCCACAACTCTGACAATCACAGTAGCTGTTGCTGACAGGGAAACGTTCCCATTGTCTTTCACCAGTATGAGCAGTTTGTGCTCAGCCTCGTCTGTCTCTGTGAATGAGCGAAGGGTTCTGATCTGTCCTGTATAGCGGTCCAAACCAAACAGACTGTGGTCAGTCACCTCCTGCAGTGAAAACAGCAACCAGCCGTTATATCCTATATCAGCGTCATAGGCTCTGACTTTAGTCACCAAGTGTCCTGCGTTCACATTGCGGGGAATCTCCTCCACACCTTCAGCAGAACCGTTGGAGCTGACTGGATACAGGATGACTGGAGCGTTGTCGTTCTGATCCAGAATGAACACGTTCACTGTCACGTTGCTGCTCAGGGACGGAGTTCCACCATCTGTGGCCACAACTTGGAACTGGAACGTCTTCAGGGTCTCAAAGTCAAAACTTTTTAGACTCAAAATGTTTCCGTTATCACTATTTATATTTAGAAATGAAGTGATTTTACTGTCTTTACTTCCATCTCTGAGGATGTGATATGAAATGAGAGCATTATCATTCTCATCACGATCAGAAGCTTTGACAGAAAACACAGAGACTCCTGGATCGTTCCCCTCAGTCACATAGAAAGTATAAGGACTCAGTGAAAACTCTGGACTGTTGTCATTCACATCTGACACCACAACACTTATTGTCTTTTCAGATGATAATGGAGGCTGACCAGCATCTTTTGCAAGTATTGTCAGGTCATATTGTGACTGTTTCTCTCTGTCCAGAGGAGATTTAGTGACTAATGAATACATTTTATCCTTTGTGGATGGAGTTAACATAAAGGGAACATTCTCATCCATCGAACAAATAACTTTTCCATTGAGACCAGAGTCCAGGTCATTTACACTGATGAGGGCAACTGTTGTTCCAGGTCTGGAATCTTCAGGAATGGAGCTTGAGAATGAGGTAACTTCAATCTCAGGTGCATTGTCATTAATGTCAACTATTTTAATGATCACACTTTTTTGTGTAGCCAGAGGTGGCAGGCCTTTATCCGACGCTTCTATTTCAATTTCATATTTTTCCTTCTCCTCATAATCAATTGAACTTTTAACAGTGATTTCCCCTGTGGACTGATTGATGTCAAAAAGCTTTAAAATTCTATTGCTCATGCTATTGCTGAGGGAATACACCACATCTCCGTTTGGTCCGTCGTCTAAATCAATTGCATTAATTTGTATGACTTTTGTGCCGACAGCAATATTTTCATTTAACATCACAGAATGATCATATTTTGAGAAAATAGGTGCATTATCATTAACATCTAAAACCTTGACTAGAATATTCATTTCGCCAGACTTGGCCGGTTTTCCTCCGTCTACTGCGGTCAGCACTAACGAATGTGTTGCTGATGTCTCCCGGTCTAAAGATTTTTGTACTACTAAAACCGGTATTTTACCATCTTCTCCCTTGTCTTTAACTTCCAGACGGAAGTGCTCGTTAGGACTGAGTTTATACTGCTGAACAGAGAAAGGACCACCGTCGGGATCTCCTGCAGCTTTCAGTGGAATGCGCACTCCGGGTGGCACAGACTCTGAGATCTCAAGCGTTTTATTTTTCTCTGGAAAACTGGGAGAATGATCATTTATATCCATCACTTCTACTTCAATATAATGTACCTCTAATGGGTTTTCTAGAACCGTTTTCAGACTTATTAAACACGTACTGCCTCGTTCACACACGTCTTCACGGTCAATCTTGCGACTCACGTACAGGATGCCGTCATTCTGATCCACACGGAAACGGGGATCTGCGCCTCCAGAAACAATCCTATACTTCCGATATGTCAACGTGCTCTTATCTAATCCCAAATCCTTCGCTATATTTCCCACAACAGTTCCCTCGTTGACTTCCTCAGAGATTGAATATCTTAAATCGGCCGCAGCCATGCTCCACAAAAGCACAACGCATCCAATCCACCGTCTCCTCGTCCGCTTCACCTCGCATCCTCTTTGTTCCATGATTAAGGCAAAAACACTATTTTCGATTGCTGATTGGTTTGAAAATGCTGAAGAAAGGCGTTAATCCAACTCATACGGGTATGCAAATAATCACTCTGTATTAAAAATGCTTCAATCATGGGATGTTGTTGATGAAGGCAGCAGAAAGCCGTCAATGAATTGAGCGAGTCTGGAACTGAGATGGGTAAAGAGGTGGAACAAAAACGCGTTTGAAACTAGGATTTTCCTGAGACACTGACACCATGCGATCTCATTGTTCACTACAACATAATCGAGATTCTAAACAACGGTTTCAGAACAGATTTGCAACATGTTTCGTTCCTCTCTATGGTCCTAAATGTTAAGAGGTGATCATTGGGGGATCAATCTCAATGTTGAATAAACAGACAAGTGAAAATGTTTGGTTCCCTTGAAAGAAAACTAGATCCATTATCCCAAAACTATCAGTTACTTATTAATAAATACATTAATAAAATGTGTCAAATGAAATTAGTAATATCAAATGTCTTAAAATTACTTAACAGATTCAGGACATAAAAAGTAAAACATGTCAACACCAAAAAGACAATCATACTATCAACTGTAAATTTGCCCAACTGCTGTGACTTCATATGACTTCGGAGATGTTGAAAAAATGAGTGAATGACACTGCTGTAATAAGATGCATGGTATAGAGTGTACAAAAAACCTCCGTTAGACTAAAAATATTCAGAGAACTGGCCTATATTAAAATACTGCCACAAAAAACACATTGAATCACAGATCACTGACAGTTGAAATTAATAACAATTAAACCAAACAAGTGCATTTAAAAGATAAATCACTTGTTACCTCTTCTGATGTCTTCCTCCTGTCAGGTAGAACTAATGTGTTAGCGTTGCTTCCTGGTACAATAGTAGATCCAATACTCATTCTGGGTCCAACTAACATGTAGCGTTTGTCTCCAGATCTGTACTGGATGCTGTGACACAGTGTCCCATCATAATTAGTCTCTTGGAGATATTTAGAAGTATAGTCTGTGCTGCTTTTTGAACACTGCATTGCAATCAGCACGATGATACTGATGACAAAAAGAAGTGAAACTGAGCCCAGAGTTATCATCAGATAAAGAGTCACATTATTCTCCTCCTCATCCTTTGCAGAACTTTTCACATCAGAAGCAGCAAAAGCCTCTTTGGGCTCCACAATTCTGACAATCACAGTAGCTGTTGCTGACAGGGAAACGTTCCCATTGTCTTTCACCAGTATGACCAGTTTGTGCTCAGCCTCGTCTGTCTCTGTGAATGAGCGAAGGGTTCTGATCTGTCCTGTATAGCGGTCCAAACCAAACAGACTGTGGTCAGTCACCTCCTGCAGTGAAAACAGCAACCAGCCGTTATATCCTATATCAGCGTCATAGGCTCTGACTTTAGTCACCAAGTGTCCTGCGTTCACATTGCGGGGAATCTCCTCCACACCTTCAGCAGAACCGTTGGAGCTGACTGGATACAGGATGACTGGAGCGTTGTCGTTCTGATCCAGAATGAACACGTTCACTGTCACGTTGCTGCTCAGGGACGGAGTTCCACCATCTGTGGCCACAACTTGGAACTGGAACGTCTTCAGGGTCTCAAAGTCAAAACTTTTTAGAGCCAAAATGTCTCCGTTATCACTATTTATATTTAGAAATGAAGTTATTTTATTGTCTTTGCTTCCTTCTCTGAGGATGTGATATAAAATGAGAGCATTATCATTCTCATCACGATCAGAAGCTTTGACAGAAAACACAGAGACTCCTGGATCGTTCCCCTCAGTCACATAGAAAGTATAAGGACTCAGTGAAAACTCTGGACTGTTGTCATTCACATCTGACACCACAACACTTATTGTCTTTTCAGATGATAATGGAGGCTGACCAGCATCTTTTGCAAGTATTGTCAGGTCATATTGTGACTGTTTCTCTCTGTCCAGAGGAGATTTAGTGACTAATGAATACATTTTATCTTCTAAGGATGGAGTTAACATAAAGGGAACATTCTCATCCATAGAACAAATAACTTTTCCATTGAGACCAGAGTCCAGGTCATTTACACTGATGAGGGCAACTGTTGTTCCAGGTCTGGAATCTTCAGGAATGGAGTTTGAGAATGAGGTCACTTCAATCTCAGGTGCATTATCATTAATGTCAACTATTTTAATTATCACACTTTTTTCTGTTGTCAGAGGAACCGAGCCTTTATCTGATGCTTCAATTTCAACTACATACTGGTCGTCCTCCTCATAATCTATTGAACCTTTAACGGTCACTTGTCCTGTGGATGGATTTACATCAAATAGATTTAATATGTTTTGATTCATACTGTTACTAAATGAATAAATTACTTCTGCATTCAGTCCATCATCTAAATCAGTTGCATTCACTTGTATGACTGTTGTCCCTACTGGAACATTTTCATTCAGCAGAACAGAATAAACGTCTTCAGTAAAGACAGGTGCGTTATCATTAACATCTAAAACATTTATTAGAATATTCATATTACCAGATTTAGGAGGTTTACCTCCATCCAGTGCGGTCAGCACCAAGGAGTGACTTCCTGCTGATTCCCTGTCTAAAGACTTTTGAACAACTAATATTGGAATTCTACCATCTTTGCCTCTATCTTTCACTTCCAAACGAAAATGATCATTCGGACTTAATCTATATTGCTGCACAGAGAAAGAACCACTGTCTGGGTCCCGTGAAGGTTTCAGCTGAAATCGTGCTCCGGGTAGAACAGACTCCGAAATTTCAAATGTTTTCATTTTTTCCGGGAAAACTGGAGAATGATCGTTAATATCCATCACCTCCACTCCTACATAATGTACCTCCAGCGGATTTTCAAGCACCGTTTTCAGATTGATTAAACACGTACTGCTTTGCGCACACACCTCTTCTCTGTCAATCTTCCGACTCACGTAAAGGATGCCGTCGTTTTGGTTCACATGAAACAGCGGATCCGCAGAGGCAGAAACAATCCGATACTTCCTGGCCTTCAGGGTGTTTTTATCAATTCCAAGATCTTTTGCGATATTCCCAACAACAGTTCCTTCATTAACTTCCTCAGAGAGTGAATATCTGATTTGCGCAGAGACAACGCTCCACAAAAGAACCGCAACAACGCAGCCAAACAGGAATCCACGCGTCGCTCGTCTGTCGCGTTTTCTTTGTTCCATGGTCACACCCGATACCACCAGTTATCAGTCACACGATAAAGAACAATTTCAAAATGGTTAAACCATGCGCTCCACGTTAAAAAAAAAAAAGCTATCCCCCCTCTCTTCCTACGATAGACATGAGTGGATTATTTCCAGAGGTAGCAGTGAGACCAGAAATGACTGAACGATCATCGAACTGAGCAGCTCTAAAGAGGTGGAACCAAATCTTTTTCACAACAACGACATGCAAGGGTCTTTCATAACACTGACACCATGCGATGTGTTTTAAATCTGCAGAAAAAGATCAGTCAGGGAGTCTGCGAGTTGCAGATTGTCTTTTTTTTATATACATATATTAACATATTTTTCAATGTAGAAACAGTACCGGAGTGAATAGGAAAAGTCATCTGTTCATTATGATTTACATGTACGGTGGAGAAAAGTCTTGAGGATTACCACACTGAAATCAATTCACTGTGGTTGAAGGCGGACTGTTAATTCATAACGAAGGCGATCAGAACCATGGACAACGACCCCATCGTCTTCGCCTTGATCAAGTTACGAATTTCATTGTAAGAATCTGAATAATGTGTGAATGTTCAGCTTTCTTCATGATGTCATAGCTTGTATGCATTTCTCATTTTCTAAAGCCAAGTGCAGTGAAAATATAGACAGTGTTTGTTGATAGGAAGAAAACGTAACTAAAAATAATCTGTCCCTGCAAAAGAGGAATAATTGTTGTACCCACCTACATAATTACAAGAAAGCAAAGGAGTGCAACAGTTATGCAATCAAATGAAACAAAACGCTGGAAGAAAATGAAAAGAAACTGAAAAATTGTTTTATAAATGTACTGTAACTTGGTAGAAGGTATGCTGAGGTATGCTGAGTTTTGAACTGCCAGGCAGGAGGCCTAGAGGAAGACCAAAGAGGAGGTTTATGGATGTAATGAGGGAAGACATGAAGGTAGTTGGTGTGAGAGAAGAGGATTCAAAGGACAGGGCTAGATGGAGGAAATTGATTCGCTGTGGCGACCCCTGAAGGGAAAAGCCGAAAGGAAAAGAAGAAATGTACTGTAACTTTACCAAGGTCTAACTGAACTTAATTAAGGGCTTCTAACAAAAAAAGACAATGAAAAGGTGAAAAATAATCAGAGAACATTTTTTTTAAAGCATAGCATTACAACCACATATTTTAAAGAACAGTTTGCAGCATTAGTATTAAAAATTGAATCACTATTTTTGTTTTAAATTATCAGAAGTACTTGATACTCAATGTCCCAAAATAGGATTTTATGAACTAAAACATCAAAGCGAGATAACTTTTCCAAAAGAATGTATTATAATATGAATTGAAAGTGAGTTAAAGTTGAAATTTTTTCAATTATTTTCAAATTGGACATCTTTTACTAGTATATTGGCCATGACAATGTAAGTTTATCTACAATAAACTAGTTGCTTCTCATTATGTTTCATGAAGCCTTACCTCTGATGTCTTCCTCCTGTCAGGGAGCACCAGAGTGTTAGCGTTGCTTCCTGGTACAATAGTAGATCCAATACTCATTCTGGGTCCAACTAACATGTAGCGTTTGTCTCCAGATCTGTACTGGATGCTGTGACACAGTGTCCCATCATAATTAGTCTCTTGGAGATATTTAGAAGTATAGTCTGTGCTGCTTTTTGAACACTGCATTGCAATCAGCACGATGATACTGATGACAAAAAGAAGTGAAACTGAGCCCAGAGTTATCATCAGATAAAGAGTCACATTATTCTCCTCCTCATCCTTTGCAGAACTTTTCACATCAGAAGCAGCAAAAGCCTCTTTGGGCTCCACAACTCTGACAATCACAGTAGCTGTTGCTGACAGGGAAACGTTCCCATTGTCTTTCACCAGTATGACCAGTTTGTGCTCAGCCTCGTCTGTCTCTGTGAATGAGCGAAGGGTTCTGATCTGTCCTGTGTAGCGGTCCAAACCAAACAGACTGTGGTCAGTCACCTCCTGCAGTGAAAACAGCAACCAGCCGTTATATCCTATATCAGCGTCATAGGCTCTGACTTTAGTCACCAAGTGTCCTGCGTTCACATTGCGGGGAATCTCCTCCACACCTTCAGCAGAACCGTTGGAGCTGACTGGATACAGGATGACTGGAGCGTTGTCGTTCTGATCCAGAATGAACACGTTCACTGTCACGTTGCTGCTCAGGGACGGAGTTCCACCATCTGTGGCCACAACTTGGAACTGGAACGTCTTCAGGGTCTCAAAGTCAAAACTTTTTAGAGCCAAAATTTCTCCATTTTCACTATTTATATTTAGAAATGAAGTGATTTTACTGTCTTTGCTTCCATCTCTGAGGATGTGATATGAAATGAGAGCATTATCATTCTCATCACGATCAGAAGCTTTGACAGAAAACACAGAGACTCCTGCATCGTTCCCCTCAGTCACATAGAAAGTATAAGGACTCAGTGAAAACTCTGGACTGTTGTCATTCACATCTGACACCACAACACTTATTGTCTTTTCAGATGATAATGGAGGCTGACCAGCATCTTTTGCAAGTATTGTCAGGTCATATTGTGACTGTTTCTCTCTGTCCAGAGGAGATTTAGTGACTAATGAATACATTTTATCCTTTGTGGATGGAGTTAACATAAAGGGAACATTTTCATCCATAGAACAAATAACTTTTCCATTGAGACCAGAGTCCAGGTCATTTACACTGATGAGGGCAACTGTTGTTCCAGGTCTGGAATCTTCAGGAATGGAGCTTGAGAATGAGGTCACTTCAATCTCAGGTGCATTATCATTAATGTCAACTATTTTAATTATCACACTTTTCTCAGTTGTCAGAGGAGCAAAGCCTTTATCTGATGCTTCAATTTCAATTACATACTGGTCCTCCTCCTCATAATCTATTGAACTTTTAATGGTCACTTGTCCTGTGGATGGATTTACATTAAATAGGTTTAACACATTTTGATTCATACTGTTACTAAATGAATAGATTACTTCTCCATTCAGTCCATCATCTAAATCAGTTGCATTCACTTGTATAACTGTTGTCCCTACTGGAACATTTTCATTCAGCATAACAGAATATACGTCTTCAGTAAAGACAGGTGCGTTATCATTAACATCTAAAACATTTATTAGAATATTCATGTTACCAGATTTAGGAGGTTTACCTCCATCCTGTGCGGTCAGCACCAAGGAGTGACTTCCTGCTGCTTCCCTGTCTAAAGACTTTTGAACAACTAATATTGGAATTTTACCATCTTTGCCTCTATCTTTCACTTCCAAACGGAAATGATCATTCAGGCTTAATCTATATTTCTGCACAGAGAAAGAACCACTGTCTGGGTCCCGTGAAGGTTTCAGCTGAAATCGTGCTCCGGGTAGAACAGACTCGGAAACATCCAGCTTTTTTTCTTCTTCTGCGAAAACTGGAGAATGATCGTTAATATCCATCACCTCTACTTCTACATAATGTACCTCCAGCGGATTTTCAAGCACCGTTTTCAGATTGATTAAACACGTACTGCTTTGCGCACACACCTCTTCTCTGTCAATCTTCCGACTCACGTAAAGGATGCCGTCGTTTTGGTTCACATGAAACAGCGGATCCGCAGAGGGAGAAACAATCCGATACTTCCTGGCCTTCAGGGTGTTTTTATCAATTCCAAGATCTTTTGCGATATTCCCAATAACAGTTCCTTCATTAACTTCCTCAGAGAGTGAATATCTGATTTCCGCAGAGACAACGCTCCACAAAAGAACCGCAACAACGCAGCCAAACAGGAATCCACGCGTCGCTCGCGGATAACATCTCCTTTGTTCCATGGTTAAAACAGAATCACTTACTATTCCTAACGCGAGTAAAGTATAGATGATATAAAAACATTAATCCAACAATATCCTTGAAAGAAAAAACGTACTATTTTCCTACATTGTCTTTTTTATGGAAAACAATGTATTCTCTATGGCAAGGCAGCAAAAATGGCAGAGTAGATATCGAAGCGAGGTTTTTTTTCAAGAGGTGGAACCAAAATGCAGTGACGACGAAATAATTTGCTACTGACTTTTTACATTACACTGACACCAAGCGACAAAACGCCTCGGCGATGAAGACCAGTTCGTTCTCAGAGTGTGTATCATAAATACAGTGGTATATATATTTTTATTTTCAGAATCGCTGAAAAAAAATAGTGGGGACAGACGAGGTGAGTAAAGTGCTCATTCAACAGCCACAGATGTGCTTCAATAAAACCTCGGAAGACAATACCTTTTAAAATGTTCAGAAGATGAAGGTTGTCAATATTTTGTAATTGATAAAATGGGTTTAAATATTAAGTTGGTAAGATTGCATCATTCTCTGGTTTTATCTGTGTTTCAATATATTAGTCACGTTTAAAAATGGGATCTAAACAAGTTCAGCACCACGGACATCCACTCCCAGGACAAACACATATTTGACAACATCATCCAGTCATTGGGCCAGGTGTGTGATGAAGACGAGTTACCGTCCAAGAACCTCCCAAAAAGTTGTTTTTTTTTTTTTTTTTTTTGTTTTTTTTATCAGCCACAAAAGTCTTTCTTAAAATATAACACCAAAAAATGTACGATTTTCCCATGTTCAAAAAACAACATACATCACACACTGAAGATGCGAAGATCACTTAAATTTCAAGATATACTAACCTTGACTAAGCCTGAGAGGGGCCAGACTTTCTACAATCCATATATAGTAAACTGGAGGGTGCACACGTGCGCAAAAGGGCACACAAGCACACACACACACACACACACACACACACACACACACACACACACACACACACACACACACACACACACACACACACACACACACACACACACACACACACACACAAACACATTGGCCACCCTCCAGTCCCCAAGAAAAGTCATATAAACTGAGCTATTGCCACCCTATGAAAAACTGGATAGGGAAATTCCTGATATTAATTTTACAAATGAAAACGTTGCTCATATTTTAAGGGAAAATATCAAAACAGTTGTTTTCGTGTGTCTTACCTCCCCAGAAGTACCCCTCCTGTCAGGGAGCACCAGAGTGTTAGCGTTGCTTCCTGGTACAATAGTAGATCCAATACTCATTCTGGGTCCAACTAACATGTAGCGTTTGTCTCCAGATCTGTACTGGATGCTGTGACACAGTGTCCCATCATAATTAGTCTCTTGGAGATATTTAGAAGTATAGTCTGTGCTGCTTTTTGAACACTGCATTGCAATCAGCACGATGATACTGATGACAAAAAGAAGTGAAACTGAGCCCAGAGTTATCATCAGATAAAGAGTCACATTATTCTCCTCCTCATCCTTTGCAGAACTTTTCACATCAGAAGCAGCAAAAGCCTCTTTGGGCTCCACAACTCTGACAATCACAGTAGCTGTTGCTGACAGGGAAACGTTCCCATTGTCTTTCACCAGTATGACCAGTTTGTGCTCAGCCTCGTCTGTCTCTGTGAATGAGCGAAGGGTTCTGATCTGTCCTGTATAGCGGTCCAAACCAAACAGACTGTGGTCTGTCACCTCCTGCAGTGAAAACAGCAACCAGCCGTTATATCCTATATCAGCGTCATAGGCT
This sequence comes from Antennarius striatus, assembly GCF_040054535.1. Taxonomy (NCBI): domain Eukaryota; kingdom Metazoa; phylum Chordata; class Actinopteri; order Lophiiformes; family Antennariidae; genus Antennarius; species Antennarius striatus. The sequence continues at coordinate 11,388,480 of NC_090785.1, forward strand.
CTGACTTTAGTCACCAAGTGTCCTGCGTTCACATTGCGGGGAATCTCCTCCACACCTTCAGCAGAACCGTTGGAGCTGACTGGATACAGGATGACTGGAGCGTTGTCGTTCTGATCCAGAATGAACACGTTCACTGTCACGTTGCTGCTCAGGGACGGAGTTCCACCATCTGTGGCCACAACTTGGAACTGGAACGTCTTCAGGGTCTCAAAGTCAAAACTTTTTAGAGCCAAAATTTCTCCACTGTCACTATTTATATTTAGAAATGATGCTAATTTGTTAACTTCACTTGCCTGTCGGAAAATCTGATATGAAATGAGAGCATTATCATTCTCATCACGATCAGAAGCTTTAACAGAAAACACAGAGACTCCTGGATCGTTCCCCTCAGTCACATAGAAAGTATAAGGACTCAGGGAAAACTCTGGACTGTTGTCATTCACATCTGACACCACAACACTTATTGTCTTTTCAGATGATAATGGAGGCTGACCAGCATCTTTTGCAAGTATTGTCAGGTCATATTGTGACTGTTTCTCTCTGTCCAGAGGAGATTTAGTGACTAATGAATACATTTTGTCTTCTAAGGATGGAGTTAACATAAAGGGAACATTCTCATCCATCGAACAAATAACTTTTCCATTGAGACCAGAGTCCAGGTCATTTACACTGATGAGGGCAACTGTTGTTCCAGGTCTGGAATCTTCAGGAATGGAGCTTGAGAATGAGGTCACCTCAATCTCAGGTGCATTATCATTAATGTCAACTATTTTAATTATCACACTTTTCTCTGTTGTCAGAGGAACCGAGCCTTTATCTGATGCTTCAATTTCAATTTCATATACATCTTTGTCCTCATAATCTATTGAACCTTTAACAACTATCAAACCTGATAATGGATTTACATCAAATAGATTTAATATGTTCTGATTCATACTGTTACTAAATGAATAGATTACTTCTCCATTCATTCCATCATCTAAATCAGTTGCATTCACTTGTATGACTGTTGTCCCAACTGGAGCATTTTCATTCAGCATAACAGAATAAACGTCCTCAGTAAAGACAGGTGCATTATCATTAACATCTAAAACATTTATTAGAATATTCATGTTACCAGATTTAGGAGGTTTACCTCCATCCAGTGCGGTCAGCACTAAGGAGTGACTTCCTGCTGCTTCCCTGTCTAAAGACTTTTGAACAACCAATATTGGAATTTTACCATCATTTCTTTTTTCCTTAACTTCCAAACGGAAATGATCATTCGGGCTCAATCTATATTTCTGCACAGAGAAAGAACCACTGTCTGGGTCCCGTGAAGGTTTCAGCTGAAATCGTGCTCCGGGTAGAACAGACTCGGAAATATCCAGCTTTTTTTCTTCTTCCGGGAACGATGGAGAGTGATCGTTAATATCCATCACTTCAACTCCTACATAATGTACCTCCAGTGGATTTTCAAGCACCGTTTTCAGATTGATTAAACACGTACTGCTTTGCGCACACACCTCTTCTCTGTCAATCCTCCGACTCACGTAAAGGATGCCGTCGTTTTGGTTCACATGAAACAGCGGATCCGCAGAGGCAGAAACAATCCGATACTTCCTGGCCTTCAGGGTGTTTTTATCTATTCCAAGATCTTTTGCGATATTTCCAACAACAGTTCCTTCATTAACTTCCTCAGAGAGTGAATATCTGATTTGCGCAGAGACAACGCTCCACAAAAGAACCGCAACAACGCAGCCAAACAGGAATCCACGCGTCGCTCGTCTGTCGCGTTTTCTTTGTTCCATGGTCACACCCGATACCACCAGTTATCAGTCACAAAATATTACTCGAGTAATACTGCAAAAATCAAATAATCCACGTTGCAAAATGTTCACCATCTTATTCAAGCCTCAGTCATCAGTTTAATATTTCTCATACCAGCAGCAAAATCAAAAGCGTCTGACCGAACATCGCACCGAGAATCTCCGCGGAGGAGGATCCAAAGCGGTTCTACATCAACGACGTGCTGGATTTTCTCATTTACACTGACACCATGCGATGTACATTATGTCTGCAGAACATAAATCGCCAGGCTAACAGTAACTCAATGTAATGTGTTTGTCTGTGTTCAATGTTTAGTCATCTCAAATAGTGCTCGAGTGAGTTGACATTGTACCGAATAAAAACTACTATTAATGAGCATTTCATTAATTAATGTCAATTCCTAAATCATTTGTATGATAACAATTTAGATCGAACTGAAATGTGGTCACTGTGGTTTGAGATATACCGTAATATGTTTAAGGCGTATCCAGAAACATTTTTCAGCACCATGGACAGTGATCATCCGTAACAATTGTCAGGCTTCTTTTGATAATTTCCCAATTGAACAGTTAAAAAGTAATAATCACAGGCCGACAAAATGAAACTTTAACCTAATATATCATATCACACTTCACTGTATTTCTAATCTTTTAATAATATTACTTTTTATGTAGTAAATACAAGTTGTTAGATCAAATTTGTGTATATAAATTAGCCGTCACTGTTTGGTTAAGAAATGACCCACCTGAATTTTATCCAAAGAAATATGTTTGCATATGAGGTTAAAAACAACAAATATAATTCAAGTATAAGGGTGAAAAGCTGCTGGAAAAAATATATAAAAACATGAAAATTGATGGTTTCCATTATGTTTCATTGTTATTATTTCAATCACCGGGTTGATCTGTACACTTACAAAAACTAAGCAAAGATAAAATATGTTACATTCCAAAGAAAACGACAGGCAACAACCAAAGTTCAAAAACACTGCATTGGTACCAGAAAACTTATATTTGAATCCGGAGTATTTGCTGCCATAAATGAAAGGATTTTCCCTATACTGACACCGTGTTCTCGTTAGCGTGCGTTTTTTTCAACTTTGTGCTGTCTCCCCAGCAGAATATATCAATTAAAGGTAAAGAAAACTATTGAGTGAAACAAAAAAGGAAAAACTGCATTACATTTTTCTTTATTCTAAAACTGTTTTTTTTTTTTTTTTTTAAAGAATGACGCTTTAACGTTTCGATAAAAATAATATATAATTTTACTCTATATTTATTTGCACTTAAACAGTTATGACATCATTATTAACAAAGTAATTTAAAAAATTAACAGTCTGTTTAATTTTTGTATTTTAGTATTGGCAAAACTCAATTCTTGCACATGGATTCTACCGTATATTCTGTTTTTGCTTTCGGGATACATAAAGGTCATGTTGGGATGCACATTTTTTTCTTATAGCACAGCCAAGGTGTGCACTACTGTTTTGAGGTAAAATGAACTCTGCTAAAAACAGAAGATTAATTTGCCAAAACACCATTACATTCCAGACATTTTCTGTAGGAGCTCATATTATAATCCCTAAGAATGGCACTAGGAAAAACACTACTTCACAGTACAAACTGAATTGTAATTTACACCTCCAGATGAGAAAAGCAAATAAGGTAAAACAATCTGCAAAATATCTTGCTTTGGAATGAAATGGAGACAAAGGACTATCAGTTCGAGCAAAAACAATTTAGGGTTTCAAAATAATCACTCCTTACCTCCTCAGAAGTACCCCTCCTGTCAGGGAGCACCAGAGTGTTAGCGTTGCTTCCTGGTACAATAGTAGATCCAATACTCATTCTGGGTCCAACTAACATGTAGCGTTTGTCTCCAGATCTGTACTGGATGCTGTGACACAGTGTCCCATCATAATTAGTCTCTTGGAGATATTTAGAAGTATAGTCTGTGCTGCTTTTTGAACACTGCATTGCAATCAGCACGATGATACTGATGACAAAAAGAAGTGAAACTGAGCCCAGAGTTATCATCAGATAAAGAGTCACATTATTCTCCTCCTCATCCTTTGGAGAACTTTTCACATCAGAAGCAGCAAAAGCCTCTTTGGGCTCCACAACTCTGACAATCACAGTAGCTGTTGTTGACAGGGAAACGTTCCCATTGTCTTTCACCAGTATGACCAGTTTGTGCTCAGCCTCGTCTGTCTCTGTGAATGAGCGAAGGGTTCTGATCTGTCCTGTATAGCGGTCCAAACCAAACAGACTGTGGTCAGTCACCTCCTGCAGTGAAAACAGCAACCAGCCGTTATATCCTATATCAGCGTCATAGGCTCTGACTTTAGTCACCAAGTGTCCTGCGTTCACATTGCGGGGAATCTCCTCCACACCTTCAGCAGAACCGTTGGAGCTGACTGGATACAGGATGACTGGAGCGTTGTCGTTCTGATCCAGAATGAACACGTTCACTGTCACGTTGCTGCTCAGGGACGGAGTTCCACCATCTGTGGCCACAACTTGGAACTGGAACGTCTTCAGGGTCTCAAAGTCAAAACTTTTTAGAGCCAAAATTTCTCCACTGTCACTATTTATATTTAGAAATGAAGTGATTTTATTGTCTTTACTTCCATCTCGGAGGATGTGATATGAAATGAGAGCATTATCATTCTCATCACGATCAGAAGCTTTGACAGAAAACACAGAGACTCCTGGATCGTTCCCCTCAGTCACATAGAAAGTATAAGGACTCAGTGAAAACTCTGGACTGTTGTCATTCACATCTGACACCACAACACTTATTGTCTTTTCAGATGACAATGGAGGCTGACCAGCATCTTTTGCAAGTATTGTCAGGTCATATTGTGACTGTTTCTCTCTGTCCAGAAGAGATTTAGTGACTAATGAATACATTTTATCCTTTGTGGATGGAGTTAACATAAAGGGAACATTCTCATCCATAGAACAAATAACTTTTCCATTGAGACCAGAGTCCAGGTCATTTACACTGATGAGGGCAACTGTTGTTCCAGGTCTGGAATCTTCAGGAATGGAGCTTGAGAATGAGGTCACTTCAATCTCAGGTGCATTATCATTAATGTCAACTATTTTAATTATCACACTTTTCTCTGTTGAAAGAGGAACCGAGCCTTTATTTGATGCTTCAATTTCAATTTCATATATATCTTTTTCCTCATAATCTATTGTACCTTTAACAACTATCACACCTGATAATGGATTTATATCAAATTGATTTAATATGTTTTGATTCATACTGTTACTAAATGAATAGATTACTTCTGCGTTTGAACCATCATCTAAATCAGTTGCATTCACTTGTATGACTGTTGTCCCTACTGGAACATTTTCATTTAGCATAACAGAATAAACGTCCTCAGTAAAGACAGGTGCGTTATCATTAACATCTAAAACATTTATTAGAATATTCATGTTACCAGATTTAGGAGGTTTACCTCCATCCAGTGCGGTCAGCACTAAGGAGTGACTTCCTGCTGCTTCCCTATCTAAAGATTTTTGAACAACTAATATCGGTATTTTACCATCATTTCTTGTATCCTTAACTTCCAAACGGAAGTGATGATTTGGGCTCAGTTTATATTTCTGCACAGAGCAAGAACCACTGTCTGGGTCCCGTGAAGGTTTCAGCTGAATTCGTGCTCCGGGTAGAACAGATTCGGAAATATCCAGCTTTTTTTCTTCTTCCGGGAACACTGGAGAATGATCATTGATATCCATCACCTCTACTTCTACATAATGTACCTCCAGTGGATTTTCAAGCACCGTTTTCAGGTTGATTAAACACGTACTGCTTTGCGCACACACCTCTTCTCTGTCAATCTTCCGACTCACGTAAAGGATGCCGTCGTTTTGGTTCACATGAAACAGCGGATCCGCAGAGGCAGAAACAATCCGATACTTCCTGGCCTTCAGGGTGTTTTTATCTAGTCCAAGATCTTTTGCGATATTTCCAACAACAGTTCCTTCATTAACTTCCTCAGAGAGTGAATATCTGATTTCTGCTGAGGCAACGCTCCACAAAAGAACCGCAACAACGAAGCCGACCAAAAAGCTGCGCGATGTTCGTTGTATATTTCTCCTTTGTTCCATGGTTCAGCCGTAATTAATTAGTACTCCATACACAAAAATAGAGCAAATTATACAGTAACGGAATCCAGCATTATCCGGAATATTAATGTACAATATTTTGCTACATAGTCAACCTCGTCAAACAAAGCATTCACAAAGCCAGCCGCGTACAAAATATGGCTGTGCGGATACCGATCGAGGATGATGTCGAGAGGTGGAACGAAAATGCAGTGACGACAAAATCGTATGCTACTGACTTCTAAGTTACACTGACACCATGCGACAAAACATATCGCTGTTGAAAACTGTGTGGTTTTGTTGTATGTTTGATGGAAGGTACTTTATTTCGCAGCTAAATTCACTAATTTATTCTGCACAGAGGGAGAGTGATTTCGAGATGGAATCATCGATTAGAAATATATATTCTTCCCTTTAATAACCTTCTAACTGAAAGCTTTTCAAGATATGTGATCATTAAGATTTGCCAATATTTTATATTTACCATTGTGGAGTCACATATATTATTGATGCGTCCTAGGTTTGGCATGCACTCACATTTTAGAAAAACATTTGAAAAAAAAAGAAAGAAAACAAAACACAACACAACAAAACCCACAAACATGTATTTCCACTGACTTCTAAAATCCTTATCATTATTATTTAAGTATTATAAAAAGTGACAGCAAGTCAACAGTCATCCAATTTAAATCTCAGCAAACCTGTTCAAACTGCCACTTCTCACCAATTCATCAACAGCAAAACATTTAGATTTTGTTGAGCGTAAGGTTAAATCCATCTATGTAAAACGCAGAGACTACAGATTCAACACAAGTTATACACAAATATGAACACAGACGAATAAAATAAATTATGGCCCAAACAGTGTTTCCTCTAAGCTGCGCATTTTCACACCGCTCGCACATTCTCAGCGCACAAGAAAATTGATGTAGCGCATGAAATAAAATTCGATATTAACGCATAAAATAATACCTAATATTAGAATTAATTTAATACATTAGGTCAATCATATCGTTTTCTGTACCATTTTGCATCGTAACTCAGTGACAGGTGTCCAGCCAATGTCCAGCCAATACGGTGAGGCTCACTTATGCTACCTAGCCAATCAGAGCATTGACAATCCTACACGTGCTTCCTGCTATGCGCACCGTGCAGGTTAACAGGTTAGTGACTGGAAACGAACGGGCAGGTACACACCCACTCACCAAACCAAAGTAAAAAAGAAATGCGGTTCTTCTAACATGGGATGGCTGTCAGAGTGTATGCAAATAGAAGAACAAGCTGTGAAACTGGGTGAGATTTCTTTTCTTTTTGAGAAAGTTCAAACCAAGAAGCTGAAGAAGCCATCAACCTGGACAAAGTGTAGCACCACGTGAAATATAAGGTACATTTTAAGTCGGTTTTGTGAAAATTATAATGACATAATTTCAGATTTATTTTTTATTTACGGATATTAATCATTAATATCCGTTACTAGTCCATTTGTGGGTCGTAAAAATGCTGATAAAAAGGAGTAATTAGATATTTTACAGACCAAGAGTTACAGGAATGTATTCTGTATCACAATCGGCACACGTGATTGCGCAAAATGTGAATGTTATAATGTGAACAAACTGTGATGTCTCAAACGTATATATGCGTCATTTCTTCCAGAACAGGACCCTAAGCCAGGCCACAACTGGCCCTCACCGACAAAAGCAGCTCTCTTCCCATGGCCACATCAGGACCTTCACATATGACAAACTACACATCTCATGAAGAATAAGATTTTTGTCTTTTTCATTTCAAGTGGACCAAATCACCTATATTACAAGTAAATGAATGAAAATTGCTGCTGTAATATGAATCATTTAGTAAGCAAGTATCTTGCTATGATTCAAGGTTTTGAACAAGTGTGATACTGGTGTGTGGTCACAGCGTGCACATTTGATGTTGCTCACAGTGGTCCTCAGTGCGCTCAGGATGCTGGTGTGTATATGCCCAGACACATGAAAAATTAGAGGGGACATTGCCCACACATATGGCAAATCTGTGGATTAATACATATAACCACCCATCCAAAGACCTAAAAATACATTTACAATAGCTGCTGTTAGCATGCAACTAGAAGGAAAATAATTACTTTACAAAATTGCTTCCCAAACTTCAGACACAGAATATTGTAACAAGTCTAAAATATGATACGGTGCTCCGTCCACATGAGTTACTCTTTTAAAATCATACATCTGAATTAATTTCTTGATATTGTTTTTACTCATAAAAAAATAATGTTATAGCTTAATACAGTCATTGCATCTTTTGGAATCAAAACAACAGGTGTTTGGTTCATTCTTACCTCTTCAGTACCCCTCCTGTCAGGGAGCACCAGAGTGTTAGTGTTGCTTCCTGGTACAATAGTAGATCCAATACTCATTCTGGGTCCGACTAACATGTAGCGTTTGTCTCCAGATCTGTACTGGATGCTGTGACACAGTGTCCCATCATAATTAGTCTCTTGGAGATATTTAGAAGTATAGTCTGTGCTGCTTTTTGAACACTGCATTGCAATCAGCACGATGATACTGATGACAAAAAGAAGTGAAACTGAGCCCAGAGTTATCATCAGATAAAGAGTCACATTATTCTCCTCCTCATCCTTTGCAGAACTTTTCACATCAGAAGCAGCAAAAGCCTCTTTGGGCTCCACAACTCTGACAATCACAGTAGCTGTTGCTGACAGGGAAACGTTCCCATTGTCTTTCACCAGTATGACCAGTTTGTGCTCAGCCTCGTCTGTCTCTGTGAATGAGCGAAGGGTTCTGATCTGTCCTGTATAGCGGTCCAAACCAAACAGACTGTGGTCAGTCACCTCCTGCAGTGAAAACAGCAACCAGCCGTTATATCCTATATCAGCGTCATAGGCTCTGACTTTAGTCACCAAGTGTCCTGCGTTCACATTGCGGGGAATCTCCTCCACACCTTCAGCAGAACCGTTGGAGCTGACTGGATACAGGATGACTGGAGCGTTGTCGTTCTGATCCAGAATGAACACGTTCACTGTCACGTTGCTGCTCAGGGACGGAGTTCCACCATCTGTGGCCACAACTTGGAACTGGAACGTCTTCAGGGTCTCAAAGTCAAAACTTTTTAGAGCCAAAATGTCTCCATTTTCACTATTTATATTTAAAAATGAAGTGATTTTATTGTCTTTGCTTCCATCTCTGAGGATGTGATATGAAATGAGAGCATTATCATTCTCATCACGATCAGAAGCTTTGACAGAAAACACAGAGACTCCTGGATCGTTCCCCTCAGTCACATAGAAAGTATAAGGACTCAGGGAAAACTCTGGACTGTTGTCATTCACATCTGACACCACAACACTTATTGTCTTTTCAGATGATAATGGAGGCTGACCAGCATCTTTTGCAGATACTGTCAGGTCATATTGTGACTGTTTCTCTCTGTCAAGAGGAGATTTAGTGACTAATGAATACATTTTATCCTTTGTGGATGGAGTTAACATAAAGGGAACATTCTCATCCATAGAACAAATAACTTTTCCATTGAGACCAGAGTCCAGGTCATTTACACTGATGAGGGCAACTGTTGTTCCAGGTCTGGAATCTTCAGGAATTGAGCTTGAGAATGAGGTCACTTCAATCTCAGGTGCATTATCATTAATGTCAACTATTTTAATGATCACACTTTTCTCTGTTGTCAGAGGAACCGGGCCTTTATCTGATGCTTCAATTTCAACTACATATCGGTCTTTCTCCTCATAATCTATTGAACCTTTAACGGTCACTTGTCCTGTGAATGGATTTACATCAAATAGCTTTAATACGTTTTGGTTCATATTGTTACTAAATGAATAGATTACGTCTCCGTTCAGTCCATCATCTAAATCAGTTGCATTCACGTGTATGACTGTTGTCCCTACTGGAACATTCTCATTTAGCATAACAGAATAAACTTCTTCAGTAAAGACAGGTGCGTTATCATTAACATCTAAAACATTTATTAGAATATCCATGTTACCAGATTTAGGAGGTTTACCTCCATCCAGTGCGGTCAGCACTAAGGAGTGACTTCCTGCTGATTCCCTGTCTAAAGACTTTTGAACAACCAAAATGGGTATTCTGTCACCGTCCCCTCTGTCCATAACTTCCAAACGGAAATGATCATTCGGGCTTAATCCATATTTCTGCACAGAGAAAGAACCACTGTCTGGGTCCCGTGAAGGTTTCAGCTGAAATCGTGCTCCGGGTAGAACAGATTCGGAAATATCCAGCCTTTTCTCGTCTTCTGGGAATTTGGGCGGATGATCGTTTATATCCATCACCTCTACTTCTACATAATGTACCTCCAGTGGATTTTCAAGCACCGTTTTCAGGTTGATTAAACACGTACTGCTTTGCGCACACACCTCTTCTCTGTCAATCTTCCGACTCACGTAAAGGATGCCGTCGTTTTGATTCACATGAAACAGCGGATCCGCAGAGGCAGAAACAATCCGATACTTCCTGGCCTTCAGGGTGTTTTTATCAATTCCAAGATCTTTTGCGATATTCCCAACAACAGTTCCTTCATTAACTTCCTCAGAGAGTGAATATCTGATTTGCGCAGAGACAACGCTCCACAAAAGAACCGCAACAACGCAGCCAAACAGGAATCCACGCGTCGCTCGTCTGTCGCGTTTTCTTTGTTCCATGGTCACACCCGATACCACCAGTTATCAGTCACAAAATATTACTCGAGTAATACGACCACAATCAAATACTCCACGTAGAAAAATGTTAATCATCCTTGTCAAACCTTAGTTATCATTTAAATATTTCTCACGTCAGCAGCAAAATCAAAAGCGTCTGACCGAACATCGCACCGAGAATCTCTGCGGAGGAGGATCCAAAGCAGTTCTACATCAACGACGTGCTGGATTTTCTAATTACACTGACACCATGCGATGTACATTATGTCTGCAGAACATACATTTTCAGGCTAGCATTAACTCATTGTAATGTGTCTGCGTTTAGGGTTTACTAATCTCAAACAGTACCTGAGTGAGTGGAAACATTACAAAATAAAAACTACTAATATTAAAGAGCATTATGTTGAGTTGTGTAAATTCTTTAATGATTTGTATGATTTAAGAATATGGATCAAACATATATTTGCACTATGGTTTGAGATATATTTTAAGATGGTAACATTTTCAGCACCATGGACAGTGATCTGTAACAACCGTCAATCATCTTTTGCTAGTTTCTAATTCAGTCAAAAAATAATAATCACAGGCCAATAAAATGAGACTTAAACTAAATGTACTATGTCACAATTCATTGTATTTCTTATATTTTATTACGAAGACTATGTCTTAAATTCATGTTGTCAGAGCAAATTCGTGTACATAAATCAGCGGGTACTTTTTGGTTAAGAAATGAGCCACCATAATTTTATCCAAACACCCATGATTGTGCGAGGCTAACAACAGTAAATAGAATTCAAGTATAAAGGTGAAAAGCTGATGGAAAAATAATGTAAAAACATGAAAATTGAAAATTAAATGAATGGAATGGATGAATGGATTTTTCTTATACTGAGTGTTCTTGTTAGCGTGCGTTTTCGCGTCTTTGACGCACATTTTTTGACAGTGACGCCCGACGATCAGACAACGTGCGTCCCTGGGACGCAAGCTTTAACTATACAAAAAAAAAATATCGATGCTACCTTTTTCTGCTATATAATATTGGGGGGAAATGCACTTCCATTCAACAAAGATATTCACTATTTATCCATTTCTCCACTTAAATTTCGAGCCCGGATATGTTTCATCTTGCGCGAGTTTCTCGTCACGACACTCACCTGTGGGATTAGATTTTATTTCAATTGACCAAACGGCAAAACAACGTCAACTCGTTTTACATGCTGCAGTGATAGAGCGAGGAGTAGTTTTACACTATCACCATGCTTCCGAAAAAGATGCAAAAGTTGGAGAAAAGCCAAATGACAATGGGCGCTTCCTTGAATAAAAAAAAACAAAATAACAATCAAAAGTTAATAAAGAAAACAAAATATTGACAAATTTCTCCACACACAAATTACAAAAAATATGTATGTGGAGAAGGCTCTTTCAACTTTGTGCAGTGTCCACAGGAGAACATATCAATTAAAGAAAAAGAAAACTATTGAACGAAACACAAAAAGGGAAAACCTTCCACACTTTTTCATTTCTGAAACTTTTTTTAAAAGAATGACTACCCGGCTTTAACATTTCGATAAAAAAAATTATATATAATTTTACCCTATATTCCACTTAAACAGTTATGAGGTTATTATTAACAAAGTCATTAAAATTAAGTGTTTTATTCTTTTAATGTAGTATTGGAAAAACTCAATATGGCTTATACTGTATATTCTGTTATTACTTTTGGGATACATAAACGTCATGTTGGGATGCACAATTTTTTCTTGAAGCGCAGCACAGGGATACATGTGGCGCCAGACTTAGGAGAATCTGGACCGGCTCAAGTGATGCACAGGCTAAAAGCACCGTGAATCGGTGGTGGTGCACTGGCTGTGGATCAATAACGGAGCCCACAGATTAACGTCTTCACAAGCCAGTGCCGTTTTATTAATGACTCGCGCCAGGTAAAGATTGCGAAGACGCCGCTCCCCTCGATCCACAAGAGCGTGCGAGCGCCACCCACTGATCTGGCGCTGCAAGTGCTACCCAGTAACATCCCAGTCTGCTAACGCAACTCTAAATGACGTCTCAAAAAATAAAAAAAGTACAAAGGGGTACCTATTAACTATTAAAACTGGTTTTCAACCAATTACATACTACTTTTTTGAGGTAAAATGAACTCTGCTAACAACAGAAGATTGATTTGTCAGAACAACTTTACATTCCAGAGATTTTATAATCCCGAAGAATGACACTAGGAAAAACATTACTACTTCACATTACATATTGGATTGTAATTTACACCTCCAGATGAGAAAAGCAAACCAGGTGAAACAATTTGCAAAATATCTTGCTTTGGAATGGAATGGAGACACAGGACTATCAGTGTGAGAAAAAACAATTGAGGGTTACAAAATAATCACTCCTTACCTCCTCAGAAGTACCCCTCCTGTCAGGGAGCACCAGAGTGTTAGCGTTGCTTCCTGGTACAATAGTAGATCCAATACTCATTCTGGGTCCAACTAACATGTAGCGTTTGTCTCCAGATCTGTACTGAATGCTGTGACACAGTGTCCCATCATAATTAGTCTCTTGGAGATATTTAGAAGTATAGTCTGTGCTGCTTTTTGAACACTGCATTGCAATCAGCACGATGATACTGATGACAAAAAGAAGTGAAACTGAGCCCAGAGTTATCATCAGATAAAGAGTCACATTATTCTCCTCCTCATCCTTTGCAGAACTTTTCACATCAGAAGCAGCAAAAGCCTCTTTGGGCTCCACAACTCTGACAATCACAGTAGCTGTTGCTGACAGGGAAACGTTCCCATTGTCTTTCACCAGTATGACCAGTTTGTGCTCAGCCTCGTCTGTCTCTGTGAATGAGCGAAGGCTTCTGATCTGTCCTGTATAGCGGTCCAAACCAAACAGACTGTGGTCAGTCACCTCCTGCAGTGAAAACAGCAACCAGCCGTTATATCCTATATCAGCGTCATAGGCTCTGACTTTAGTCACCAAGTGTCCTGCGTTCACATTGCGGGGAATCTCCTCCACACCTTCAGCAGAACCGTTGGAGCTGACTGGATACAGGATGACTGGAGCGTTGTCGTTCTGATCCAGAATGAACACGTTCACTGTCACGTTGCTGCTCAGGGACGGAGTTCCAACATCTGTGGCCACAACTTGGAACTTGAACGTCTTCAGGGTCTCAAAGTCAAAACTTTTTAGAGCCAAAATGTCTCCATTTTCACTATTTATATTTAGAAATGAAGTGATTTTATTGTCTTTGCTTCCATCTCTGAGGATGTGATATGAAATGAGAGCATTATCATTCTCATCACGATCAGAAGCTTTGACAGAAAACACAGAGACTCCTGGATCGTTCCCCTCAGTCACATAGAAAGTATAAGGACTCAGTGAAAACTCTGGACTGTTGTCATTCACATCTGACACCACAACACTTATTGTCTTTTCAGATGATAATGGAGGCTGACCAGCATCTTTTGCAGATACTGTCAGGTCATATTGTGACTGTTTCTCTCTGTCCAGAGGAGATTTAGTGACTAATGAATACATTTTATCCTTTGTGGATGGAGTTAACATAAAGGGAACATTCTCATCCATAGAACAAATAACTTTTCCATTGAGACCAGAGTCCAGGTCATTTACACTGATGAGGGCAACTGTTGTTCCAGGTCTGGAATCTTCAGGAATGGAGCTTGAGAATGAGGTCACTTCAATCTCAGGTGCATTATCATTAATGTCAACTATTTTAATTATCACACTTTTCTCTGTTGTCAGAGGAAGTAGACTTTTATCTGATGCTTCAATTTCAATTTGGTATATATCTTTTTCCTCATAATCAATTGAACCTTTAACAACTATCGCACCTGATAATGGATTTATATTGAATTGATTTAATATGTTTTGATTCATACTGTTACTCAGTGAATAGATTACTTCTCCATTCATTCCATCATCTAAATCAGTTGCATTCACTTGTATGACTGTTGTCCCTACTGGAACATTTTCATTCAGCATAACAGAATAAACGTCTTCAGTAAAGACAGGTGCGTTATCATTAACATCTAAAACATTTATTAGAATATTCATGTTACCAGATTTAGGAGGTTTACCTCCATCCAGTGCGGTCAGCACTAAGGAGTGACTTCCTGCTGCTTCCCTGTCTAAAGACTTTTGAACAACCAATATTGGAATTTTACCATCATTTATTTTATCCTTAAATTCCAAACGAAAATGATCATTCGGGCTTAATCTATATTTCTGCACAGAGAAAGAACCACTGTCTGGGTCCCGTGAAGGTTTCAGCTGAAATCGTGCTCCGGGTAGAACAGACTCGGAAATATCCAGCTTTTTTTCTTCTTCCGGGAAAATTGGAGAATGATCGTTAATATCCATCACCTCTACTTCTACATAATGTACCTCCAGTGGATTTTCAAGCACCGTTTTCAGGTTGATTAAACACGTACTGCTTTGCGCACACACCTCTTCTCTGTCAATCTTCCGACTCACGTAAAGGATGCCGTCGTTTTGGTTCACATGAAACAGCGGATCCGCAGAGGCAGAAACAATCCGATACTTCCTGGCCTTCAGGGTGTTTTTATCAATTCCAAGATCTTTTGCGATATTTCCAACAACAGTTCCTTCATTAACTTCCTCAGAGAGTGAATATCTGATTTGCGCAGAGACAACGCTCCACAAAAGAACCGCAACAACGCAGCCAAACAGGAATCCACGCGTCGCTCGTTGATAACATCTATTTTGTTCCATGGTTAAACCCGAACTCTCGACTATTCCTTCTGGAGGAGAACATTAACGATGTAAAAATGTAATCCAGAAAATTCCTAAATAAAAATACAGCAATTTTCTACGTATTCAAAATTCGTTGCCAACAAGCAATTGGAAAGAAATGGACAGTTCAATCGTCGTGAGAACATCGAAGCGAGGATTTCAAGAGGTGGAACCAAAATGCAGTGACGACAAGATTGCATGCTATTGACTTTTTATATTACACTGACACCAAGCGACAACACATATGGATACGGAGAGCGCACTGGGTCCTTTTCTATATATTTTTCTGTGTATTTTGACACATCTTATGCTAATTACTGGCAAAAAGCAGTGGAATGATTTAAAAGAGATGAACAGACCGTGTCTTCAGGATACAAGCACTCGTACTTTGACGACTAGTGAAATTTAAATGTATTTTAAATGCAGTATTGTGTGTATCTACTGTGTGTATCTTTTCCTTGTACTATATGGGTTTTATTATAGACTTTAATCATATACGTCAGTGTGGGTTCTCATCTTAGACAAAATTCTTGCTGTTGTGTATCTGTGTGTGTGTGTGTGTGTGTGTGTGTGTGTGTGTGTGTGTGTGTGTGTGTGTGTGTGTGTGTGTGTGCGTGTGTGTATGTGTATGTATGTATTATTTAATGTTGTGGGGCTTTACGCTGCTTAAAAGAGGTGAATCAAATGCATCATTGATTTGAATTATACTGTAGTTTGACTTGAATCACTGTTGTGCGATGTAGAGAGATGAACTTGAGTATTAAAGAACCACTTTAAGTTCAGTGAATACATCTGAATGGAATTATTTTTTTTAAATATTTGCTGACGTATAATAATGAGCCCAAAATAATATTTTTTTGTGTTTTCTCAAATATTAGTTTAACAAGGTACTACATTAATGTCAAAGATGCCAATCTTCATTAACTCTTCGCTGCACCGACGCCTAATGTGAAAACGTGTAGCTGTCATAAAATTATAATATCACTGTATCTGTATTTTGGAATTGCTGTCTCTGTAGCTTGCAGAAATGTGTGTCAAGAATGACAATCCCCTTTTGTGAAATTTCAAATTCCGCCTTTTACGTTAAAACAGAAAACGATTTTCAGAAACAAAAAAAATACAACACACTTGCTTAGAGGTGTCTTACCTCCTCAGAAGTACCCCTCCTGTCAGGGAGCACCAGAGTGTTAGCGTTGCTTCCTGGTACAATAGTAGATCCAATACTCATTCTGGGTCCAACTAACATGTAGCGTTTGTCTCCAGATCTGTACTGGATGCTGTGACACAGTGTCCCATCATAGTTAGTCTCTTGGAGATATTTAGAAGTATAGTCTGTGCTGCTTTTTGAACACTGCATTGCAATCAGCACGATGATACTGATGACAAAAAGAAGTGAAACTGAGCCCAGAGTTATCATCAGATAAAGAGTCACATTATTCTCCTCCTCATCATCCTTTGCAGAACTTTTCACATCAGAAGCAGCAAAAGCCTCTTTGGGCTCCACAACTCTGACAATCACAGTAGCTGTTGCTGACAGGGAAACGTTCCCATTGTCTTTCACCAGTATGACCAGTTTGTGCTCAGCCTCGTCTGTCTCTGTGAATGAGCGAAGGGTTCTGATCTGTCCTGTATAGCGGTCCAAACCAAACAGACTGTGGTCAGTCACCTCCTGCAGTGAAAACAGCAACCAGCCGTTATATCCTATATCAGCGTCATAGGCTCTGACTTTAGTCACCAAGTGTCCTGCGTTCACATTGCGGGGAATCTCCTCCACACCTTCAGCAGAACCGTTGGAGCTGACTGGATACAGGATGACTGGAGCGTTGTCGTTCTGATCCAGAATGAACACGTTCACTGTCACGTTGCTGCTCAGGGACGGAGTTCCACCATCTGTGGCCACAACTTGGAACTGGAACGTCTTCAGGGTCTCAAAGTCAAAACTTTTTAGAGCCAAAATTTCTCCACTTTCACTATTTATATTTAGAAATGATGCTAATTTATTAACTTCACTTGCCTGTCTGAAAATCTGATATGAAATGAGAGCATTATCATTCTCATCACGATCAGAAGCTTTGACAGAAAACACAGAGACTCCTGGATCGTTCCCCTCAGTCACATAGAAAGTATAAGGACTCAGTGAAAACTCTGGACTGTTGTCATTCACATCTGACACCACAACACTTATTGTCTTTTCAGATGATAATGGAGGCTGACCAGCATCTTTTGCAAATATTGTCAGGTCATATTGTGACTGTTTCTCTCTGTCCAGTCGAGATTTAGTGACTAATGAATACATTTTATCCTTTGTGGATGGAGTTAACATAAAGGGAACATTCTCATCCATAGCACAAATAACTTTTCCATTGAGACCAGAGTCCAGGTCATTTACACTGATGAGGGCAACTGTTGTTCCAGGTCTGGAATCTTCAGGAATGGAGCTTGAGAATGAGGTCACTTCAATCTCAGGTGCATTATCATTAATGTCGACTATTTTAATTATCACACTTTTCTCAGTTGTCAGAGGAACTGAGCCTTTATCTGATGCTTCAATTTCAATTTCATATATATCTTTGTCCTCATAATCTATTGAACCTTTAACAACTATCACCCCAGATAATGGATTTACGTCAAATATATTTAATATGTTTTGATTCATACTGTTACTAAATGAATAGATTACTTCTCCATTCAGTCCATCATCTAAATCAGTTGCATTCACTTGTATGGCTGTTGTCCCTACTGGAGCATTTTCATTCAGCGTAACAGAATAGGTGTCTTTAGTAAAGACAGGTGCGTTATCATTAACATCTAAAACATTTATTAGAATATTCATGTTACCAGATTTAGGAGGTTTACCTCCATCCAGTGCGGTCAGCACCAAGGAGTGACTTCCTGCTGATTCCCTGTCTAAAGACTTTTGAACAACCAATATTGGAATTTTACCATCATTTCTTTTTTCCTTAACTTCTAAACGAAAATGATCATTTGGGCTTAATCTATATTTCTGCACAGAGAAAGAACCACTGTCTGGGTCCCGTGAAGGTTTCAGCTGAAATCGTGCTCCGGGTAGAACAGACTCGTAAATATCCAGCCTTTTGTCTTCTTCTGGGAATCTGGGCGGATGATCGTTAATATCCATCACCTCTACTTCTACATAATGTACCTCCAGTGGATTTTCAAGCACCGTTTTCAGATTGATTAAACACGTACTGCTTTGCGCACACACCTCTTCTCTGTCAATCTTCCGACTCACGTAAAGGATGCCGTCGTTTTGGTTCACATGAAACAGCGGATCCGCAGAGGCAGAAACAATCCGATACTTCCTGGCCTTCAGGGTGTTTTTATCAATTCCAAGATCTTTTGCGATATTTCCAACAACAGTTCCTTCATTAACTTCCTCAGAGAGTGAATATCTGATTTCTGCCGAGGCAACGCTCCACAAAAGAACCGCAACAACGAAGCCGACCAAAAAGCTGCGCGATGTTCGTTGTATATTTCTCCTTTGTTCCATGGTTCAGCCGTAATTAATTAGTACTCCATACACAAAAATAGAGCAAATTATACAGAAACGGAATCCAGCATTATCCGGAATATTAATATCCAATATTTTGCTACATAGTCAACCTCGTCAAACAAAGCATTCACAAAGCCAGCCGCGTACAAAATATGGCTGTGCGGATACCGATCGAGGATGATGTCGAGAGGTGGAACGAAAATGCAGTGACGACAAAATCGTATGCTACTGACTTCTAAGTTACACTGACACCATGCGACAAAACATATCGCTGTTGAAAACTGTGTGGTTTTGTTGTATGTCTGATGGAAGGTACTTTATTTCTCAGCTAAAATCACTAATAGACTTTATTCTTCAGAGAGGGAGAGTGATTTGGAGTTGGAGTCATCAATTAGAAATGCATTTTCTTTCCTTCAATAACATTCTAACTGAAAGTTTTTCAAAATATGTCACTATTAAGATTTGTCATTTTTGGGGGGATTTACATTTATGAATTCATATCTTATATTACCGATTTTATCTGATTCTGAGGTTTTGCATGCTCTAGCATTTTCGAAAAGCATTTACAAAAAAAAAAAAAGAAAAAAGAAAAGAAAAACAGAATGAAACCAAAGATATCCCCACTGACATCTGCAAACCTTATCATTATTATTTAAATATGATACAAAGTGAAAGCAAGTCAACAGTCATCCAACTTAAATCTCTGCAAACCTGTTCAAACTGCCACTTTTCAACAATTTAAAAAAAAAAAAAACATTTAGATTTTATAGAGCGTAAGGTTAAATCCATCTATGTAAAACCCAGCGACGGCAGATTCAACACAAGTTAAACAAATATGAACACAGACGAATAAAATAAATTATGCCCCAAACAGCGTTTCCTCTAAGCTGCGCATTTTCACACCGCTCGCACATTCTCAGCGCACAAGAATATGTATGTAGCACACGAATTAAAATGCGATATAAACGTATAAAATAATACCTAATATTAAACCTAATCTATTAATTTAGGCCAATCATATTGTTTTCTGTACCATTTTGCGTAATAACTCAGTGACAGGTGTCCGGCCAATGTCCAGCCAATACGGTGAGGCTCACTTATGCTACCTAGCCAATCAGAGCATTGACGGTCCTACACGTGCTTCCTGCTATGCGCACCGTGCAGGTTAACAGGTTAGTGACTGGAAACGAACGGGCAGGTACACACCCACTCACCAAACCAAAGTAAAAAAGAAATGCGGTTCTTCTAACATGGGATGGCTGTCAGAGTTTATGCAAATAGAAGAACAAGCTGTGAAACTGGGTGAGATTTCTTTTCTTTTTGAGAAAGTTCAAACCAAGAAGCTGAAGAGGCCATCAACCTGGACAAAGTGTAGCACCACGTGAAATATAAGGTACATTTTAAGTCGGATTTGTGAAAATTATAATGACAAAATTTCAGATTTCTTTTTTATTAACGGATATTAATCATTAAATGCCGTCACTACTAGACCATTTGTGGGTTGTATAAATGCTGATAAAAAGGAGTAATTAGATATTTCACAGACCAAGAGTTACAGGAATGTATTCTGTATCACAATCGGCACACGTGATTGCGCAAAATATGAATGTTATAATGTGAACAAACTGTGATGTCTCAAACGTGTATATGTGTCATTTCTTCCAGAACAGGACCCTAAGCCAGGCCACAACTGGCCCTCACCGACAAAAGCAGCTCTCTTCCCATGGCCACATCAGGACCTTCACATATGACAAACTACACATCTCATGAAGAATACGATTTTTGTCTTTTTCATTTCAAGTGGACCAAAGCACTTATATTAAAAGTAAATGAATGAAAATTGTTGGTGTAATATGAATCATTTAATAAGCCATCTTGCTATGATGCAAGGTTTTGAACAAGTGTGATACTGGTGTGTGGTCACAGCGTGCACATTTGATGTTGCTCACAGTGGTCCGTAGTGCGCTCAGGACGCTTGTGTGTATATGCCCAGACACATGAAAAATTGGAGGGGACATTGCCCATACATACGGCAATTCTGTGGATTAATACATGTTACCATCCATCCAAACACCTAAAAATACTTCTGCAATAGCTGTTGTTAGCATGCAACTAGAAGGAAAATAATTACTTTACAAAATTGCTTCCCAAACTTCAGACACAGAATATTGTAACAAGTTCAAAATGTGATACGGTGCTCCGTCCACATGAGTTAGTCTTTTAAAATCATACATCTGAATTAATTTCTTGATATCGTTTTTACTTATTAAAAACTAATGTTTTAGCTCAATGCAGTCATTGCATCTTTTGGACTCAAAACAATAAATGTTTGGTTGATTCTTACCTCTTCAGTACCCCTCCTGTCAGGGAGCACCAGAGTGTTAGCGTTGCTTCCTGGTACAATAGTAGATCCAATACTCATTCTGGGTCCAACTAACATGTAGCGTTTGTCTCCAGATCTGTACTGGATGCTGTGACACAGTGTCCCATCATAATTAGTCTCTTGGAGATATTTAGAAGTATAGTCTGTGGTGCTTTTTGAACACTGCATTGCAATCAGCACGATGATACTGATGACAAAAAGAAGTGAAACTGAGCCCAGAGTTATCATCAGATAAAGAGTCACATTATTCTCCTCCTCATCCTTTGCAGAACTTTTCACATCAGAAGCAGCAAAAGCCTCTTTGGGCTCCACAACTCTGACCATCACAGTAGCTGTTGCTGACAGGGAAACGTTCCCATTGTCTTTCACCAGTATGACCAGTTTGTGCTCAGCCTCGTCTGTCTCTGTGAATGAGCGAAGGGTTCTGATCTGTCCTGTATAGCGGTCCAAACCAAACAGACTGTGGTCAGTCACCTCCTGCAGTGAAAACAGCAACCAGCCGTTATATCCTATATCAGCGTCAAAGGCTCTGACTTTAGTCACCAAGTGTCCTGCGTTCACATTGCGGGGAATCTCCTCCACACCTTCAGCAGAACCGTTGGAGCTGACTGGATACAGGATGACTGGAGCGTTGTCGTTCTGATCCAGAATGAACACGTTCACTGTCACGTTGCTGCTCAGGGACGGAGTTCCACCATCTGTGGCCACAACTTGGAACTGGAACGTCTTCAGGGTCTCAAAGTCAAAACTTTTTAGAGCTAAAATTTCTCCAGTGTCACTATTTATATTTAGAAATGAAGTGATTTTATTTTCTTTGCTTCCATATCTGAGGATGTGATATGAAATGAGAGCATTATCATTCTCATCATGATCAGAAGCTTTGACAGAAAACACAGAGACTCCTGGATCGTTCCCCTCAGTCACATAGAAAGTATAAGGACTCAGTGAAAACTCTGGACTGTTGTCATTCACATCTGACACCACAACACTTATTGTCTTTTCAGATGATAATGGAGGCTGACCAGCATCTTTTGCAGATACTGTCAGGTCATATTGTGACTGTTTCTCTCTGTCCAGAGGAGATTTAGTGACTAATGAATACATTTTATCTTCTGAGGATGGAGTTAACATAAAGGGAACATTCTCATCCATAGAACAAATAACTTTTCCATTGAGACCAGAGTCCAGGTCATTTACACTGATGAGGGCAACTGTTGTTCCAGGTCTGGAATCTTCAGGAATGGAGCTTGAGAATGAGGTCACTTCAATCTCAGGTGCATTATCATTAATGTCAACTATTTTAATTATCACACTTTTCTCTCTTGTCAGAGGAGCAAAGCCTTTATCTGATGCTTCAATTTCAATTTGATATATATCTTTTTCCTCATAATCAATCGAACCTTTAACAACTATCACACCAGATAATGGATTTATATCAAATAGATTTAATATGTTCTGATTCATACTGTTACTAAATGAATAAATTACTTCTCCATTCATTCCATCATCTAAATCAGTTGCATTCACTTGTATGACTGTTGTCCCTACTGGAACATTTTCATTCAGCATAACAGAATAAACGTCTTCAGTAAAGACAGGTGCGTTATCATTAACATCTAAAACATTTATTAGAATATTCATGTTACCAGATTTAGGAGGTTTACCTCCATCCAGTGCGGTCAGCACTAAGGAGTGACTTCCTGCTGATTCCCTGTCTAAAGACTTTTGAACAACTAATATTGGAATTTTACCATCATTTACTTTATCCTTAACTTCCAAACGGAAGTGATCATTTGGGCTTAATCTATATTGCTGCACAGAGAAAGAACCACTGTCTGGGTCCCGTGAAGGTTTCAGCTGAAATCGTGCTCCGGGTAGAACAGTCTCGGAAATATCCATCCGTTTGTCTTCTTCCGGGAAAACTGGAGAATGATCGTTAATATCCATCAATTCAACTCCTACATAATGTACCTCCAGTGGATTTTCAAGCACCGTTTTAAGTTTGATTAAACACGTACTGCTTTGCGCACACACCTCTTCTCTGTCAATCCTCCGACTCACGTAAAGGATGCCGTCGTTTTGGTTCACATGAAACAGCGGATCCGCAGAGGCAGAAACAATCCGATACTTCCTGGCCTTCAGGGTGTTTTTATCAATTCCAAGATCTTTTGCGATATTTCCAACAACAGTTCCTTCATTAACTTCCTCAGAGAGTGAATATCTGATTTCCGCAGAGACAACGCTCCACAAAAGAACCGCAACAACGCAGCCAAACAGGAATCCACGCGTCGCTCGCGGATAACATCTCCTTTGTTCCATGGTTAAAACAGAATCACTTACTATTCCTAACGCGATGATAGTGCAAATGATATAAAAACAAAATCCAACAATATCCTTGAAAGAAATTGCGTATTGTTTTCTTACATCATCATTTCTTATGAAAAACAATATATTCACTATGGATGGTAGCAGAATGGCAGTGCAGATATCGAAGCGAGGATGTTGTTAAGAGGTGGAACCAAAATGCAGTGACGACGAAATCGTTTGCTACTGACTTTTTACATTACACTGACACCAAGCGACAAAATGCCTCGGTGATGAAGACCAGTTTGTTGTCAGAGTGTGTATCATAAATAGTACATTGTTGATACACAGAATCACTGAGGAAAACTAGTGGAGTAATTGTGACAGGTTATTGTGTGAACAAAACAAAATAATCCCATTCACTCACCCCATAGTTAATTTAAAATACAAGGGCAATTTCTTCATTCCTTTTTAAAGTTGTTCATGCTGTTATTGTTGTTTGTTCATGTGATAAATTTAATTATCCCGTCATATACTGGTAATGCCTTAGAGCCGTCTGTGGGTAGATCGATTACTCAGTGATCTGTTGGTAATGCCTTAGGGCTTCACGCCCTGCTGTCTCGTTCAATAGAACAAGTGAACGACAGAGCTGCGTGTGGTTTTCCTCAGTTGTGTCTCACTACCATTTCCCTATTTAAGGTAATTACCGTACACAAAGCAACTTTATAAGGCACGTCAGCAATGTTTTAGTATGAGTTAGTGTCATTTTATTTGGTAAAAATGACATATTTCCTGTCGTTTTATTGTTGAAACAGTTTCATATGATAAATTTTAAGCTAGAGACGACATCGTGGCGGGGCCATATTGGACTGTTTGCCTTTCCAGGTTTGCTATTTCTTGCTAGCTACTGATACATTAACACTACTTCAGTGAGGTAAAAATGTTAATTTTGCAATTCATATGGCACTAGAATAATGTATTATTGTTATTTTTAATTAGAAGAAAAATTTGTATGTATTATGCGCAAAATGTTTGAATATAATAAGTGAACTACAGAGCTGTGTGTGGTTTTCGTCAGTTCTCTCTCACTACCATTTCCCTATTTAAGGTCACAATATTATTTCAGACGGCCGAGGTGAGTGAAGTTCTCAATCAACAACCAACGATGTGCTTCACTTGAACCTCGCAAGATAAACCTTTCAAAATGTTCAAAAGAAAAAACAATTGTCAATATGTTGTAATTCATAGGATGGTTTTAAATATGAAGTCAGTGATATTATGTCATTATTGGGTTTAATGTATTTTTATAATGTTAACCACATTTAAAATTTGCCCCAAACAGGTTCAGCACCACGGTCAGAGACAAACAGGGTTTTGAGAGCAATATCCACTCATTGGGCCATGTGCGTGATCAAGACAAAAGTGTGTCACCGATTCAAAAACCCCAAAAAGAAATCTTCATTAGCCTCAAAAGTCCTTTTTACACTATAACTCCCAGAAAATGTATTATTTTCCCAAGTTCAACAACGACACATATATACAGTACATTCTGTACACGGGAAGATCATTGAAAATTTTCAGATTTAATGGCCTTAACAAACAGGAGGGCAATTCAGTATATAACAACTCATACAGGCTCGAAGACACACCCCAACCCCCTGCACGCACACACAGACACATGCAGAGGGCCAGTAGACATTCATGGAAAAAAAATATTGATGGAAGGTGTAGTGACTGGCAGCCATAGAGCAGCAACATAAGAGCAGAAGCAGCTTGTAAGGATCAGTGTGAGGAGTCTCAAGCGGTCAACTGGCACAACTCAAGCTATCAGTGTGGTCTACAATGTACTTAAACTGATTAGCCTCAAGTCCACAAGCAAAGTCCTTAACTGAACTACTGCAGCCTCATCAAATATCAAAACTAACATTTTCTGACATAATTTTGTATATGAAAACATTTTTTCACATTCTACTGTGAAGAAAAGAGAAACAATGCTTTTGGTGTGTCTTACCTCCTCAGAATTACACCTCCTGTCAGGGAGCACCAGAGTGTTAGCGTTGCTTCCTGGTACAATAGTAGATCCAATACTCATTCTAGGTCCAACTAACATGTAGCGTTTGTCTCCAGATCTGTACTGGATGCTATGACACAGTGTCCCATCATAATTAGTCTCTTGGAGATATTTAGAAGTATACTCTGTGGTGCTTTTTGAACACTGCATTGCAATCAGCACGATGATACTGATGACAAAAAGAAGTGAAACTGAGCCCAGAGTTATCATCAGATAAAGAGTCACATTATTCTCCTCCTCATCCTTTGCAGAACTTTCCACATCAGAAGCAGCAAAAGCCTCTTTGGGCTCCACAACTCTGACAATCACAGTAGCTGTTGCTGACAGGGAAACGTTCCCATTGTCTTTCACCAGTATGACAACTTTGTGCTCAGCCTCGTCCGTCTCTGTGAATGAGCGAAGGGTTCTGATCTGTCCTGTATAGCGGTCCAAACCAAACAGACTGTGGTCAGTCACCTCCTGCAGTGAAAACAGCAACCAGCCGTTATATCCTATATCAGCGTCATAGGCTCTGACTTTAGTCACCAAGTGTCCTGCGTTCACATTGCGGGGAATCTCCTCCACACCTTCAGCAGAACCGTTGGAGCTGACTGGATACAGGATGACTGGAGCGTTGTCGTTCTGATCCAGAATGAACACGTTCACTGTCACGTTGCTGCTCAGGGACGGAGTTCCACCATCTGTGGCCACAACTTGGAACTGGAACGTCTTCAGGGTCTCAAAGTCAAAACTTTTTAGAGCCAAAATCTCTCCACTATCACTATTTATATTTAGAAATGAAGTGATTTTATTGTCTTTGCTTCCATCTCTGAGGATGTGATATGAAATGAGAGCATTATCATTCTCATCGCGATCTGAAGCTTTGACAGAAAGCACAGAGACTCCTGGATCGTTCCCCTCAGTCACATAGAAAGTATAAGGACTCAGTGTAAACTCTGGACTGTTGTCATTCACATCTGACACCACAACACTTATTGTCTTTTCAGATGATAATGGAGGCTGACCAGCATCTTTTGCAGATACTGTCAGGTCATATTGTGACTGTTTCTCTCTGTCCAGAGGAGATTTAGTGACTAATGAATACATTTTATCCTTTGTGGATGGAGTTAGCATAAAGGGAACATTCTCATCCATCGAACAAATAACTTTTCCATTGAGACCAGAGTCCAGGTCATTTACACTGATGAGGGCAACTGTTGTTCCAGGTCTGGAATCTTCAGGAATGGAGCTTGAGAATGAGGTCACTTCAATCTCAGGTGCATTATCATTAATGTCGACTATTTTAATTATCACACTTTTCTCTGTTGTCAGAGGAACCGAGCCTTTATCTGATGCTTCAATTTCAACGACATAAATATCTTTGTCCTCATAATCTATAGAGCCTTTGACAATTAGGTCGCCTGTTAATGTATGTAAATCAAAAAGTTTTAGCATGTTTTTATTCATACTGTTACTAAATGAATAGATTACTTCTCCATTCAGTCCATCATCTAAATCAGTTGCATTCACTTGTATGACTGTTGTCCCTACTGGAACATTTTCATGCAGCATAACAGAATAAGCATCTTCAGTAAAGACAGGTGCGTTATCATTAACATCTAAAACATTTATTAGAATATTCATGTTACCAGATTTAGGAGGTTTACCTCCATCCAGTGCGGTCAGCACTAAGGAGTGACTTCCTGCTGCTTCCCTGTCTAAAGACTTTTGAACAACCAATATCGGAATTCTGTCACCGTCCCCTCTGTCCTTAACTTCCAAACGGAAATGATCGTTCGGACTTAATCTATATTGCTGCACAGAGAAAGAACCACTGTCTGGGTCCCGTGAAGGTTTCAGCTGAAATCGTGCTCCGGGTAGAACAGACTCGGAAATATCCAGCCTTTTCTCGTCTTCAGGGAATCCTGGCGGATGATCGTTAATATCCATCACCTCTACTTCTACATAATGTACCTCCAGTGGATTTTCAAGCACCGTTTTCAGATTGATTAAACACGTACTGCTTTGCGCACACACCTCTTCTCTGTCAATCTTCCGACTCACGTAAAGGATGCCGTCGTTTTGGTTCACATGAAACAGCGGATCCGCAGAGGCAGAAACAATCCGATACTTCCTGGCCTTCAGGGTGTTTTTATCTATTCCAAGATCTTTTGCGATATTTCCAACAACAGTTCCTTCATTAACTTCCTCAGAGAGTGAATATCTGATTTGCGCAGAGACAACGCTCCACAAAAGAACCGCAACAACGCAGCCGAACAGGAATCCACGCGTCGCTCGTCTGTCGCGTTTTCTTTGTTCCATGGTCACACCCGATACCACCAGTTATCAGTCACAAAATATTACTCGCGTAATACTGCAACAATCAAAAACTCCACGTTGGAAAATATTCGTCACTCTTTTCAAACCTCAGTCATATTTCTCATACCAGCAGCAAAATCAAAAGCGTCTGACCGAACATCGCACCGAGAATCTCCGCGGAGGAGGATCCAAAGCGGTTCTACATCAACGACGTGCTGGGTTTTCTCATTACACTGACACCATGCGATGTACATTATGTCTGCAGAAAGTAACTTGCCAGGCCAACATTAGCTCAATGCAATTTGTTTGAACTGCTTGAGATGGTTTGCTCATCTCAAGCAGTACCTGAGTGAGTGGACACAGTACCAAATAAAAACTACTGTACTAGTATTTAAGAGCATTTCCTTAAATTGTGTATATTCTTATATAATTTGTATAATTTAAGGATATGAATCAAACAGAAATATGTTCACTGTGGTTTGTGACATAATATATTTATGGCGTATATCCGGAAGTATTTTCAGCACCAAAGACAGTGATCATCAGTAACAACTGTCCAGCTTCTTTTGATAGTTTCACACATAAGCAGTTAAAAAATACTAATCACAGGTCAACAAAATGAGATTTTAACTTGATGTATTATGTCACACTTCATTGTATTTCTAATCTTTTAATATTATGACTGTTTATGGAGCAAATACATGATGCTAGAGAATGTTTGTGTATATAAATCAGCCAGTATGCTTTGGTTAAGAAATGAGCCACCTTAATTTCATCCAAACATGTTTGTATATTTAGTTAAAAAAAATAGAATACAAGTAAAAGGGTGAAAAGCAGGTGGAAAAATCATGTAAAAGCATGAACATTGATGGTTTTCATTATGTTTCATTGTTTGTATTTCCCTCCCCAGGTTGAACTGTACACTGACGGAAACTAAGCAAAGATAAAATGTGTAACTTTCCGTGGAAAATGACTGGCAACAACTGATGTTCAAAAACACTTAATGGGTCCAAAAAGACCGATAAGTGAATCAGGAGAATTTGCTGCCATAACTGAATGGATTTTCCAGACTGACAGTAAAAACGGAAGATTAATTTGTCAGAACACTTTATAATCCAGTGATTTTCTAAAGGGGGTTCATATTATAATCCCGAAGAATGACACTAGGAAAAACATTACTTCTTCACATTACATACTGAAATGCAATTTATACCTCCAGATGAGAAAAGAAAATCAAGCAAAACCATCTGCAAAATGGCTTGCTTTAGCAAGTACTGGACATTAAGGGCTATCAGTGTGAGCATAAACAATTTAGGGTTACAAAATAATCACTCCTTACCTCCTCAGAA
The DNA here is from genome assembly GCF_040054535.1 of Antennarius striatus. Lineage (NCBI taxonomy): Eukaryota > Metazoa > Chordata > Actinopteri > Lophiiformes > Antennariidae > Antennarius > Antennarius striatus. The sequence continues at coordinate 11,417,810 of NC_090785.1, forward strand.
GTACCCCTCCTGTCAGGGAGCACCAGAGTGTTAGCGTTGCTTCCTGGTACAATAGTAGATCCAATACTCATTCTGGGTCCAACTAACATGTAGCGTTTGTCTCCAGATCTGTACTGGATGCTGTGACACAGTGTCCCATCATAATTAGTCTCTTGGAGATATTTAGAAGTATAGTCTGTGCTGCTTTTTGAACACTGCATTGCAATCAGCACGATGATACTGATGACAAAAAGAAGTGAAACTGAGCCCAGAGTTATCATCAGATAAAGAGTCACATTATTCTCCTCATCCTCCTTTGCAGAACTTTTCACATCAGAAGCAGCAAAAGCTTCTTTGGGCTCCACAACTCTGACCATCACAGTAGCTGTTGCTGACAGGGAAACGTTCCCATTGTCTTTCACCAGTATGACCAGTTTGTGCTCAGCCTCGTCTGTCTCTGTGAATGAGCGAAGGGTTCTGATCTGTCCTGTATAGCGGTCCAAACCAAACAGACTGTGGTCAGTCACCTCCTGCAGTGAAAACAGCAACCAGCCGTTATATCCTATATCAGCGTCATAGGCTCTGACTTTAGTCACCAAGTGTCCTGCGTTCACATTGCGGGGAATCTCCTCCACACCTTCAGCAGAACCATTGGAGCTGACTGGATACAGGATGACTGGAGCGTTGTCGTTCTGATCCAGAATGAACACGTTCACTGTCACGTTGCTGCTCAGGGATGGAGTTCCACCATCTGTGGCCACAACTTGGAACTGGAACGTCTTCAGGGTCTCAAAGTCAAAACTTTTTAGAGCCAAAATCTCTCCACTATCACTATTTATATTTAGAAATGAAGTGATTTTATTGTCTTTGCTTCTGTCTCTGAGGATGTGATATGAAATGAGAGCATTATCATTCTCATCATGATCAGAAGCTTTGACAGAAAACACAGAGACTCCTGGATCGTTCCCCTCAGTCACATAGAAAGTATAAGGACTCAGTGAAAACTCTGGACTGTTGTCATTCACATCTGACACCACAACACTTATTGTCTTTTCAGATGATAACGGAGGCTGACCAGCATCTTTTGAAAGTATTGTCAGGTCATATTGTGACTGTTTCTCTCTGTCCAGAGGAGATTTAGTGACTAATGAATACATTTTGTCTTCTAAGGATGGAGTTAACATAAAGGGAACATTCTCATCCATAGAACAAATAACTTTTCCATTGAGACCAGAGTCCAGGTCATTTACACTGATGAGGGCAACTGTTGTTCCAGGTCTGGAATCTTCAGGAATGGAGCTTGAGAATGAGGTCACTTCAATCTCAGGTGCATTATCATTAATGTCAACTATTTTAATTATCACACTTTTCTCTGTTGTCAGAGGTGCTAAACCTTTATCTGATGCCTCAATTTCAACTACATATCGATCTTTCTCCTCATAATCTATTGAACCTTTAACGGTCACTTGTCCTGTAGATGGATTTACATCAAATAGCTTCAATATGTTTTTGTTCATACTGTTACTAAATGAATAAATTACTTCTCCATTCAGTCCATCATCTAAATCAGTTGCATTCACTTGTATGACTGTTGTCCCTACTGGAACATTTTCATTCAGCATAACAGAATAAACGTCTTCAGTAAAGACAGGTGCGTTATCATTAACATCTAAAACATTTATTAGAATATTCATGTTACCAGATTTAGGAGGTTTACCTCCATCCAGTGCGGTCAGCACTAAGGAGTGACTTCCTGCTGCTTCCCTGTCTAAAGACTTTTGAACAACTAATATCGGAATTCTACCATCTTCACCTCTATCTTTAACTTCCAAACGGAAGTGATCATTTGGGCTTAATTTATATTGCTGTACAGAGAAAGAACCACTGTCTGGATCAATTGAGGGTTTCAGCTGAAATCGTGCTCCAGGCAACACGGACTCCGAAATTTCGAATATTTTCTCTCTTTCCGGGAACGATGGAGAATGATCGTTAATATCCATCACCTCCACACCTACATAATGTACCTCCAGCGGATTTTCAAGCACCGTTTTCAGATTGATGAAACACGTACTGCTTTGCGCACACACCTCTTCTCTGTCAATCTTCCGACTCACGTAAAGGATGCCGTCGTTTTGGTTCACATGAAACAGCGGATCCGCAGAGGAAGAAACAATCCGATACTTCCTGGCCTTCAGGGTGTTTTTATCAATTCCAAGATCTTTTGCGATATTTCCAACAACAGTTCCTTCATTAACTTCCTCAGAGAGTGAATATCTGATTTGCGCAGAGACAACGCTCCACAAAAGAACCGCAACAACGCAGCCGAACAGGAATCCACGCGTCGCTCGTCTGTCGCGTTTTCTTTGTTCCATGGTCACACCCGATACCACCAGTTATCAGTCACAAAATATTACTCGAGTAATACGACCACAATGAAATACTCCACGTTGGAAAATGTTCACCATCCTTTTCAAACCTCAGTCATCATTTAAATATTTCTCATGTCAGCAGCAAAACAAAAAACGTCTGAACGAACGTCGCACTGAGAATCTCTGCGAAGGAGGATCCAAAGCGGTTCTACATCAACGACGTGCTGGATTGTTTGTTTGTTTTTTTCATTACACTGACACCAAGCGATGGACATTATGTCTGCAGAACATAAACTGTCAGGACAAAATTAGCTCAATGTAATGTTTGTCTGTATTTATGGTTTGCTCATCACAAGCAGTACCTGAGTGAGTGAACACATTACCAAATAAAAACTACAAAAAATTAAGAGCATATTCTTACATTGTGTAAATGCGTTTTGTCCATGTTATTTTGGAATATGGATCAAACAGAAATATGATCGCTGTGGTTTGAGAGGTATTTTTAAGACGTATTGAAAGAAGCTTTTTCAGCACCATGGACAGTGATCATCAGTCACATCTGTCCAGCTTCTTTTGATTTGTTTCCCATTTAAACAGATTTAAAAATATATAATCACAGGCCAACAAAAGGAGAATTTAACTTTATTATATCACACTACATTGTATTTCTGATCTTTTACTACTTTGACTCTTTATAATGTAAATGCATGCTGTTAGAGTACATTTGTGTTTTTAAATCAGCCGGTAGAGCTTGACTAACAAATGAGCCACCATAATTTTATCCAAATAAACCTGTTTGTATATGAGGTTTAAAGGAATAAACAGCATTCAAATAAAAACATGAAAATCAACTGGGAAAATCATATAAAAACATGAAAATTGAGGGTTTCTATTATGTTTCATTGTTTGCATTTCCCTCCCCAGGTTGAACCGTATACTGATAGAAACCAAGCAAAGATAAAATACGTAATATTCCATGGAAAGTGATGGCCAACAGTTGATGTTGAAAAACACTGCATGGGTCCCAGAAACTTATATTTGATTACACTCAGGAGTATGTGCTGCCACAAATGAATGGCTTTCTCCAAGAATTTTTATCTTCTGAATCAGTTCATACTATAATCCCTAAGAATGACACTGACAAAAACATTACTAGTTCATATTACATATTGAGGGTGGCATGGTGGTGCAGTGGGTAGCGCTGTTGCCTCACAACACAGCGCGTCCAGGTTCGAGTCCCGCTCTGTGCGGAGTTTGCATGCTTTCTCCGTGTCTGCGTGTGTACGGTTCTCCGGTTTCCTCCCACCTCCAAAAAGCATGTGCTTCAGGTTGATTGGCCGTTCCAAATTGCCCGTAGGAGTGAGTGAGTGTGTGTGTGTGTGTGTCTGTATGTCTATATGGCTCCACAGTGCACTGGCGTCGTGCCCGGAGTGTCCCCCGCCTCACGTCCTATGCCAGCTGGGATAGGCTCCAGCTTCCCATGACCCGCTACGGCAGATACAGCGGCGGTACATGAAAATGAATGAATGAATGAATGAATGAATTACATATTGAAATGTACTTTACACCCCCAGATAATTTTAAAAAAAAATCAGTAAAACAATCTGCAAAGTGGCTTACTATGTAAAGGACTGGAGATAAAGGACTGTCAGTGCGAGCAAAAACTATTTAGGGTTACAAAATAATCACTCCTTACCTCCTCAGCAGTACCTCTCCTGTCAGGGAGCACCAGAGTGTTAGCATTGCTTCCTGGTACAATAGTAGATCCAATACTCATTCTGGGTCCAACTAACATGTAGCGTTTGTCTCCAGATCTGTACTGGATGCTGTGACACAGTGTCCCATCATAATTAGTCTCTTGGAGATATTTAGAAGTATAGTCTGTGCTGCTTTTTGAACACTGCATTGCAATCAGCACGATGATACTGATGACAAAAAGAAGTGAAACTGAGCCCAGAGTTATCATCAGATAAAGAGTCACATTATTCTCCTCCTCATCCTTTGCAGAACTTTTCACATCAGAAGCAGCAAAAGCCTCTTTGGGCTCCACAACTCTGACAATCACAGTAGCTGTTGCTGACAGGGAAACGTTCCCATTGTCTTTCACCAGTATGACCAGTTTGTGCTCAGCCTCGTCTGTCTCTGTGAATGAGCGAAGGGTTCTGATCTGTCCTGTATAGCGGTCCAAACCAAACAGACTGTGGTCAGTCACCTCCTGCAGTGAAAACAGCAACCAGCCGTTATATCCTATATCAGCGTCATAGGCTCTGACTTTAGTCACCAAGTGTCCTGCGTTCACATTGCGGGGAATCTCCTCCACACCTTCAGCAGAACCGTTGGAGCTGACTGGATACAGGATGACTGGAGCGTTGTCGTTCTGATCCAGAATGAACACGTTTACTGTCACGTTGCTGCTCAGGGACGGAGTTCCACCATCTGTGGCCACAACTTGGAACTGGAACGTCTTCAGGGTCTCAAAGTCAAAACTTTTTAGAGCCAAAATGTTTCCACTTTCACTATTTATATTAAGAAATGATGCAAATTTATTAACTTCACTTGCCTGTCTGAAAATCTGATATGAAATGAGAGCATTATCACTTTCATCATGATCAGAAGCTTTCACTGAAAACACTGGGACCCCAGGGATGTTGTTTTCAATTACATAAAATACATAAGGGCTTGATGAAAACTTTGGCCTGTTGTCATTCACATCTAACACCACAACACTTATTGTCTTTTCAGTTGAAAATGATGGTAGACCGGTGTCTTTTGCGGTAATGGTCACATCATATCGGGATATTTCTTCCCTATCTAACTGTGATCTGGTAACAACAGCATATATATTTTCTTGCAACGATGGAGATAATGTGAACGGGACATCTCCACTTATGGTACAAATTACTTTTCCATTTATTCCAAAGTCTATATCATGGACACTAATCAGGGCCACTGTTGTTCCTATTTTAGCATCCTCTGTAACGGAGCTAGAGAAAGATGTCACCTCTATCTCAGGTGCATTATCATTAACATCAATAATAGTTATCAGAACACTTTTGTCTGTTGTTAGTGGAGCTTGCCCTTCATCAGATGCCTGTATATCAACTTCATAAGTTTTACATTCCTCGAAATCTATCTGACCGGTTACTTTAATTTCCCCAGTGTTTGCATCTATACTGAATAAATTCATTATTTTTGAATCAGCTTCTTTGCCAAATGAGTAAATGACCTCACCATTTGCACCCTGGTCCATGTCTGTTGCATTTACTTGAATCACAATAGTCCCAACGGGAACATTTTCTTTGAGCGTGGCAGAATACTGTTCTTTAGTAAAAACTGGTGAGTTGTCATTTACGTCAAGTACATCCACAATAATTTCTATCGTGCCAGATTTCGCGGGTTTTCCTCCATCAACGGCGGTCAGACGCAGATTATGCCTCTCAGCTGTTTCTCTGTCCAGCTGTTTTTGCAAAACCAGAAACGGTACTTTTCGGTCTTCACCTCTATCTTTCACTTCTAATCTGAAATAGTCGTTCATGCTGAGTTTATATTGTTGAATGGAGAACTGGCCTACATCAGGGTCTCTTGCAGCCTGTAGTTGAAATCTGGCTCCTGGCAAGGCCGACTCAGAAATCTCAAGCCTTTTTTCTTTTTCTAGAAAAATAGGGTTGTGGTCATTTATATCAAGTACTTCCACTGCAACATAGTGGATCTCTAACGGGTTTTCTAGCACTGTTTTCAAATTGATCAGACATGGACTGCTCCGGTCGCACACCTCCTCCCTATCTATTTTTCTTTTCACAAACAACACGCCATCATTTTGATTCACCTGGAAAAGGGGTTCAGTCGAGCCTGTTACAATGCGATATTTTCTGTCTTTGAGTGCACGCTTATCAAGTCCCAAATCTTTGGCTATATTTCCCACGATCGTTTCTTCCGGAACCTCCTCAGATATTGAATATCTGATCTGAGCAGAAGCTCCACTCCATAGAATATCCAAAGCAACCATGAAAGCAAACAAACTCCACGGCTTCCTCCATGATATGCGTCTCCTTTGTTCCATAATTGAAAAGCGATGGGGAACTATCCAGAAACCCCCTTGATATACAAACGAGGCTTAGTGCTTCTTGTTTCACAAGGATGGCCAAAATCCTTCTCAACAAAAATCGTACAAAGTGTTCCGCTCCTTTTGCTGCCAGACGCGATCGTGCGTTGCACAACGCTCTGAGAAAAATGCAAAGACTTGGCTCAAATAAAGCTTCTGACGTAAAATGTGGCCAGACACAGAATCATTGAAAGACACTGACACCTAGTGGTCACTTTGACACACAACAAGCATTTTCTGCACATTATTTAAAATATGGACGCTATTATAAATTGAATCTTCAGTCCATATATGAGCGTAGAAGAACGGGACGTTATTACCTGTCATAGTATTGGTCATAACATATGAATATCAAACAAGTGACGGCAATAAATCATTTAATGGATGACACTTATCCATAACTGACGACTGTGAAATACATTTGTAAGTAATATTCTGTAAACACACATCGTATTGATGTTGTATTATTCTAATATCTTCATTGGATTGTATTTTATGAAATAAACAAATATTTTTGTGTAGTTTCTCATTTTTAGTATTATTCTCTTTTGTTATTATTTTTCTTTTTCATTAACTTCTTTTTTATTATTATTATTGTTGTTGTTTTTCTTGTTCTTCATTGTGATAGTTGAGCTCACTCCTGCTAGTATCTTATCCTTACTTTAGTAAACTCAAGTATCTATTTATTTAATTGTGTATTTACTGTATTCATTTATTTACATGCGTACGGACGCATGTATGTATGTATTCATACAGTACATACATCGGTGAAAACAAATTAATGCCATCCATGTATGCTGTAGAAGCTATAATAAGTTTGTGTATAGGTGGAAAGTTTAGCTCGGCTGCTTGAATTAGAATTGACATGATTGACTTAATCTTTTTTCTAAACATCTTAGAAAATTCTAAAAATCATAAAATATTGGATATTAATCTTACCTCTCCAGATGTTTGTCTCCTGTCAGGGAGCACCAGAGTGTTAGCGTTGCTTCCTGGTACAATAGTAGATCCAATACTCATTCTGGGTCCAACTAACATGTAGCGTTTGTCTCCAGATCTGTACTGGATGCTGTGACACAGTGTCCCATCATAATTAGTCTCTTGGAGATATTTAGAAGTATAGTCTGTGCTGCTTTTTGAACACTGCATTGCAATCAGCACGATGATACTGATGACAAAAAGAAGTGAAACTGAGCCCAGAGTTATCATCAGATAAAGAGTCACATTATTCTCCTCATCATCCTTTGCAGAACTTTTCACATCAGAAGCAGCAAAAGCCTCTTTGGGCTCCACAACTCTGACAATCACAGTAGCTGTTGCTGACAGGGAAACGTTCCCATTGTCTTTCACCAGTATGAGCAGTTTGTGCTCAGCCTCGTCTGTCTCTGTGAATGAGCGAAGGGTTCTGATCTGTCCTGTATAGCGGTCCAAACCAAACAGACTGTGGTCAGTCACCTCCTGCAGTGAAAACAGCAACCAGCCGTTATATCCTATATCAGCGTCATAGGCTCTGACTTTAGTCACCAAGTGTCCTGCGTTCACATTGCGGGGAATCTCCTCCACACCTTCAGCAGAACCGTTGGAGCTGACTGGATACAGGATGACTGGAGCGTTGTCGTTCTGATCCAGAATGAACACGTTCACTGTCACGTTGCTGCTCAGGGACGGAGTTCCACCATCTGTGGCCACAACTTGGAACTGGAACGTCTTCAGGGTCTCAAAGTCAAAACTTTTTAGAGCTAAAATCTCTCCGTTGTCAGAGTTGATGCTTAGAGATGAGGTCACTTTATTGTCGTGGGGTTTACTCCTGAGAATGTGGTACGAAATAACGGCATTGTCGCCCTCATCGCGATCAGATGCGCTGACAGAAAATGCACAATGCCCTGGGGGATTATTTTCTTTGATGTAGAAAGAATATTGCTTCATTGAAAACACTGGACTGTTATCATTCGTGTCTGACACAAACACACGTATTGTCTTTTCGGATCTTAAGGCTGGCTCGCCTGCGTCCTTTGCGATTATTGTGATATTATAATTTGATTGTTGTTCCCTGTCTAGCTGTGATTTCGTGACAACAGCAAACATATTCGTTTGCATTGAAGGAGTTAACTTAAAATGGCTCTCTTCGGCAACATAACTTATAATTTTACCATTCAGTCCAGAATCTAAATCAGTAATGCTGATGAGAGCGATCGTAGTTCCTGGTCTCGAATCTTCTGCAACAGCAGCAGACAACGACGCTACTTCTATCTCTGGAGGATTGTCATTTATATCTCCAATTTCAATGAGCACACTTTTATCGGTTCTAAACGGAATGCTTCCTTTATCAGATGCCTGTATGTCAATGTCATAGCTGTCTTGCTCCTCATAATCTATGCAGCCTGTCACAATTATCTCCCCAGTGACAGGGTCGATGTTAAACAGCTCTAGAATTTTTCCTTTAACATTTGCTCCAAATGAATAAACAACTTCTCCGTTTGGGCTGTCGTCTAAATCGGTTGCGTTAACTTGAATGACTGTTGTTCCGACTGGGGCGTTCTCTTGTACCATGGTTGTGTATGTGTCTTTGGTAAACACCGGCATATTATCATTTACATCTAGAACATCTAAGTATATTTCAACCGTACCGGTCTTCGGCGGATTTCCACCGTCTACAGCCGTCAACACGAGTTTATGGCTGTTTTTTACCTCTCTATCGAGCTGCTTCTGTAGCTGTAAAATCGGAGTTTTACCAGTTCTCCCACGATCTTTAATCTCCAAACGAAAATGTTCGTTTTTACTGATTGTATACTGTTGGACGGAATTAATACCACCATCCGGATCGTAGGCATTTTGCAGCTGATATCGCGCTCCAGGCAACGCAGACTCCGAAATCTCCAATCTCTTTGTTTTTTCTGGAAATGTGGGGGAGTGGTCGTTCAAATCGGTTATCTCCACGGTCACATAATGAACCTCGAGAGGATTTTCGAGAACCGTTTTCAGGTTGATTAAACACGTTGCGCTTTCCTTACACACCTCCTCTCTGTCTATTCTATTGCAGGTATAAAGCACCCCATCATCCTCATTTACCTTGAAAAGCGATTCCGTTGAGCCCGACATTATGCGAAATCCTCTCTGCTTCATTAAATTCAAGTCTATTCCCAAATCTTTAGCGATATTCCCGACAAAACTTCCCTCTTGGAGCTCTTCGGGTATAGAATACCTCAGTTGTGCCGAGGTTTCTTTGAAAAATAAAAGCAAACTCAAACCGACATACAGATGTAGTCGCTGGCGCGTTGTCTCCCATCCTCTTTGTCTCATGATTTGAGGTAAAAATCCGAGTCCAAACAGATCCATAATTATATAGTCGTCAAAAACAGAGTCTCGATCAGACGTATACTAATATTTTCCAGGAAAATGTTTAATGTCACAAATACTAAATATTCACCTCATCGTTTTTCGATGCGTGTAAGCCAAAATATTTCTCTGCAGTCTGGACGTACAGACTGGGTCATGTGTACAGGAAACTGAGACGTTGAGTCATTATAATGATAAGGTACTGCCACCGTATGAACGTGCGTAAAAATGCATCCACCACGTTCAAGAGACCAGCAATAAATATCAAAGATTATATTCAAATAAATTCTTCATAGTGTTAAATGTCTTCCGCCAAACGATTAGTTATAAAGGAACTACATAAATAAGAAATATGTTTTGACTCATATTTTGGGTATTCCCCATCAGAAAAACCCAAAATATTCGCATTGTTTGTATTGTGATTTCTTTCCAGATCTGCAGCAGATTCTGTAACACAATGTAATTTATCTCCCATGTATTACACATACGTATCTATATTTTAAGCACTACTTTGTAAGCATCTTAGTGATATTGATGACATAAAGTGAAAAAAAAATAACCAATATCCATGATCAGATAGAAAGTCAAAATATTTTTCATAATATCTGATGCTCCATCTTTAATAGTCACAAGTTGCCAAATACATTTTTATTCCACAACATCAAGCTGCTGCTTAGAATGAACAGCTTCCATTCATTTTCACCTGAATGACCAGTTTACTTCACATTATCTCTGTCTGGCTACTGTATATATACTGTACATATTACGATTAATGAATGTTTCAGCAAAAACAATAGCAAATACGACATTCAGCCACATTGCTACCAAAGACTAGAAGGCCATGAAATTAAGATCGATGAATTGCAAATATCAGTAAGTTATTAATCAGAAATTATTCTCCTTCACCAGTGCAAACCAGACAGCCAAACCAGTCTGATACAAAGAACAGCAGCTATACTTAGCTGTATAGTCCTGTTGTTTTGGTATTTGTATCTTTTTAATACATGCTATTTACATGGACATTAAACCCGTGTCTTTCCTTTATCAATTAAAAATGTGCATTCAAACAGAACTTGTCTTTACTGAAAAATGGGATTTTAGTTTATGGAAAGAAGCCTTTACACCACTGTTTCTTAAAAGTTTCTTAACAGAGACTTTAGTATTGACAATAACATTATGAGAATGAAAATATTTAATCAGTTACTCAATAAAGAACACAAGACTTATATTTGTGAGATGTTACAATTTATAGATTGGAGTATATAACACCGTTTTAATTATCAATGAATATGTAGTGAGGTAACATTAGAGTCTTACCTCCTCTTCAGTACCCCTCCTGTCAGGGAGCACCAGAGTGTTAGCGTTGCTTCCTGGTACAATAGTAGATCCAATACTCATTCTGGGTCCAACTAACATGTAGCGTTTGTCTCCAGATCTGTACTGGATGCTGTGACACAGTGTCCCATCATAATTAGTCTCTTGGAGATATTTAGAAGTATAGTCTGTGCTGCTTTTTGAACACTGCATTGCAATCAGCACGATGATACTGATGACAAAAAGAAGTGAAACTGAGCCCAGAGTTATCATCAGATAAAGAGTCACATTATTCTCCTCCTCATCCTTTGCAGAACTTTTCACATCAGAAGCAGCAAAAGCCTCTTTGGGCTCCACAACTCTGACAATCACAGTAGCTGTTGCTGACAGGGAAACGTTCCCATTGTCTTTCACCAGTATGACCAGTTTGTGCTCAGCCTCGTCTGTCTCTGTGAATGAGCGAAGGGTTCTGATCTGTCCTGTATAGCGGTCCAAACCAAACAGACTGTGGTCAGTCACCTCCTGCAGTGAAAACAGCAACCAGCCGTTATATCCTATATCAGCGTCATAGGCTCTGACTTTAGTCACCAAGTGTCCTGCGTTCACATTGCGGGGAATCTCCTCCACACCTTCAGCAGAACCGTTGGAGCTGACTGGATACAGGATGACTGGAGCGTTGTCGTTCTGATCCAGAATGAACACGTTCACTGTCACGTTGCTGCTCAGGGACGGAGTTCCACCATCTGTGGCCACAACTTGGAACTGGAACGTCTTCAGGGTCTCAAAGTCAAAACTTTTTAGTGCCATGATATCTCCACTTTCAGCGTTAATGTTGAGACTATATGAATGTCGTTTGTTACTCTCTTTTCCATCAGTTAAAATTTTATATGTAATATGAGAATTATCCCCCTCGTCATGGTCTGATGCAATCACTGAAAACAGTGAAGCTTCTGGAGAATTGTTCTCACTAACATAAAATCTGTAAGGGTTCTGAGAAAATTCTGGAATATTGTCATTTACATCTGATATTATAATGCTAATGCTTTTCTCAGACGACAGCGTGGGTACACCTCCATCTGTTGCAACAAGAGTAAGATCATATATAGACTGCTTTTCTCGATCTAGTGGCAACTTTGTGACTATAGAATACATGTTATCCTGTGCTGAGGGTGACAGTGCGAATGGAACATCTTCTTTGAATGTGCAAATCACTTTCCCATTTTGATCAGAGTCTCGATCGATTATATTGATTAATGCCACAGTTGTTCCTAGTCTGGCATCCTCTGGAATGGCCCTTGAAAATGACGTAACCTCAATCTGAGGAATGTTATCATTTAAATCAACAATATTCACCAACACACTTTTATCTGTCCTTAATGGTGCTGACCCTTTATCAGAGGCCTGTATATCAATTTCGTAACTTCCCTCTAATTCATAGTCAATCAGATCTTGAACTATAATCTCACCTGTCTCTGAATCAACGCGAAATAATTCACGTATCCTGCTATTTACATTTTTGCCAAGTGAATACACAACCTCGCCATTTGACCCATCGTCTAAATCAGAAGCATTTACTTTTATGATTGTTGTACCAATGGGAACATTTTCTTCCAAACGCACTGAATAAGTTTCTTCGTTGAAAACCGGCATATTATCATTGACGTCTATTACATCAACAATAATTTCTGCTCTTCCGGATTTACTCGGTTTACCCCCATCAATAGCTGTAAGAAGTAACCTGTGACTTCTCTTTGTTTCTCTATCCAGGGTTTTCAGCAAAACTAGTATTGGAATTTTACCGTCTTTTCCACGATTTTTAATTTCCAGACGAAAATGGTCATTGGGACTGAGTTTATATTCCTGCACTGAAAACTGACCGACGTCCGGGTCGTGCGCAGCTTGCAGCTGGAGGCGCAATCCTGGTAAAACCGACTCGGAAATTTCGAGACGCGCCTCTTTTGTTTGGAAGGTGGGAGAGTGGTCGTTCACATCCAGCACCTCGACAGTCACGGAATGAATTTCAAGAGGGTTTTCCAGCACTGTTTTCAAATTAATCAAGCACACACTGCTTCGTTCACAAATCGTCTCTCTGTCAATTATTCGTCCAACATACAATATGCCATCGTCTTGGTTGACGTGAAAGAATGACTCTGTTTGCCCTTCAACAATACGACATCCTCTTTTTTTCAGTGCCTGTTTTTCCAGTCCCAAATCCTTCGCTATATTCCCAACAACAGTTCCTTCTTCAACCTCCTCAGCGATTGAGTACCTCGTCTGAGCCGAAGCTCGGCTCTGAAGCAAAATTAGTGGAACAATAAAAGCGATCCAACGCTTTGGCTCTCTCGATGTTCTAAGTCGTTTCTGCTCCATTATTACTGAACTAAAATATGTCCCGGTGAGCCACAATGTCGGCTCATTCGACGAACAAAAACCGACCTAATACAGCCCGATGTCTTTCCAGTACAATATCAGAACCACAAATGATATTTGCTGTGTGCGTAATGGATGCATCAAGTACTGAAATATGAAAGCCCTTCCCACAAAGGGGTGGATCTACATCGGTAACAAAAGGTTTATCCTGACACATTATTTCTGTGCACATAACGACACCAAGTGAGCACTTTGCAACGTGTTCCTCAACATATCCCAGATGAAGGATTACATAGCGATATCAATAAGAATCAATTTTTTTTAATTTAAAAAGCAAATTGATAACTGTATATTCTTAAGTCAACCCCAAAGATAGAAAACGGTGAGAAAACAAAATTAACTCTAAAATGAAGGACCAAACTGTCTAGTTGCCTATTATAATTAAGTATAATAAACAACAATTTATTTTGACAATTGAGACGACAATGAAAGTGTCGACTGAAAAGATCATCTTACCTCTCCAGATTCTCCCCTCCTGTCAGGGAGCACCAGAGTGTTAGCGTTGCTTCCTGGTACAATAGTAGATCCAATACTCATTCTGGGTCCAACTAACATGTAGCGTTTGTCTCCAGATCTGTACTGGATGCTGTGACACAGTGTCCCATCATAATTAGTCTCTTGGAGATATTTAGAAGTATAGTCTGTGGTGCTTTTTGAACACTGCATTGCAATCAGCACGATGATACTGATGACAAAAAGAAGTGAAACTGAGCCCAGAGTTATCATCAGATAAAGAGTCACATTATTCTCCTCCTCATCCTTTGCGGAACTTTTCACATCAGAAGCAGCAAAAGCCTCTTTGGGCTCCACAACTCTGACAATCACAGTAGCTGTTGCTGACAGGGATACGTTCCCATTGTCTTTCACCAGTATGACCAGTTTGTGCTCAGCCTCGTCTGTCTCTGTGAATGAGCGAAGGGTTCTGATCTGTCCTGTATAGCGGTCCAAACCAAACAGACTGTGGTCAGTCACCTCCTGCAGTGAAAACAGCAACCAGCCGTTATATCCTATATCAGCGTCATAGGCTCTGACTTTAGTCACCAAGTGTCCTGCGTTCACATTGCGGGGAATCTCCTCCACACCTTCAGCAGAACCGTTGGAGCTGACTGGATACAGGATGACTGGAGCGTTGTCGTTCTGATCCAGAATGAACACGTTCACTGTCACGTTGCTGCTCAGGGACGGAGTTCCACCATCTGTGGCCACAACTTGGAACTGGAACGTCTTCAGGGTCTCAAAGTCAAAACTTTTTAATGCAGAAATATGTCCATTATCAGAATTTATATTCAGGAAAGACTTAATGTCATTCTGACTCCCTTCTCTCATGATTTGATATGAAATAGCTGCGTTGTCATCCAGATCATTGTCCGTTGCACTAACAGAGAATATTGAAGCTCCAGCAATGTTATTTTCGACCAGATAAAACTTTAATGGATTTTGTTCGAATTGTGGTCTGTTGTCATTTACATCTGACATCTGAATATTGAGTGTTTTAAAAGTAGATAAAGGAGGTTCACCACAATCAGTGGCTTTTACGGTTATTTCATATTTTGACACCTTCTCTCGATCCAAAAAATCGTTTGTAACAATTGAATAAATGTTCTCCTTATAAGAAGGTTTTAACTCAAATGGTACGTCGGAGGTTATTTGTGAAATTATTTTTCCATTGACACCAGAGTCTTCATCCGTCACACTAATCAGAGATACAACTGTTCCAGGTTTTGAGTCTTCAGACACTCTGCTTGACAGTGATGTGACTTCAATTTCTGGCGGATTATCATTCACGTCTTTTACCTTTATGATGACTCTGCAGCCTCCAGTTAATGGAGGTGTTCCTTTGTCAGATACTTCAATGTCTAATTTATAAACGTCGGATTCTTCAAAATCCAACTGTCCTTTCAATTTAATTTGACCACTTAAACTATCCAATTCAAAAATGTCATAAATCTTACGTGGCAACGTTTTGCTCAGTTTGTATTCTATTTCTCCATTCGTTCCATCGTCTGCATCAATTGCAGTCACTCTCGTAACAAATGTACCGATAGGGACATTTTCATATATTTCTGTTTGGTATGATTCCTGACTAAATGTTGGACGATTATCATTAATATCAAGAACAATTATGGAAACATTTAGGGTTCCTGATCTTTGAGGTTTCCCTCCATCAACTGCTGTCACCAGGAGCAAATGTTTATTATTTTTTTCTCTGTCCAATGACTTTTTCAGCACTAAAAATGGTATTTTATCGTCATCACTACGACTATAATCTATTTCAAAATGATCGTTCGCGGTTAATTTATACGCGTGGATAGAATTTAAACCAGCATCAGGATCACGGGCTGAATGCAGCTGAAATCGCGTTCCCGGAGACGTATGCTCCGCTATTTGAAACTGTTGTTCCGTTTCAGGGAAACTAGGAGAGTTATCATTGACATCAGTTATTTCAATGACGATATGGTGCATTTCTAAAGGGTTTTCAACGAGTATTTTCAGCTCTATTA
This sequence comes from Antennarius striatus, assembly GCF_040054535.1. Lineage (NCBI taxonomy): Eukaryota > Metazoa > Chordata > Actinopteri > Lophiiformes > Antennariidae > Antennarius > Antennarius striatus. Next base: position 11,433,841 of record NC_090785.1, read on the forward strand.
AACATAAAGCGTTACCGTGGCACAGCTCCTCCCGGTCGATCTTTTTACGGATCTGTAACGCACCACTGTCCGGATTAACCTCGAAAAATGCGTCCTTGGATCCAGAAACAACACGAAAACGTCGATTATTGAAAGAGGTTTTATCCAGGCCAAGATCCTTAGCGACATTTCCAACCGCAGTTCCCTCTTTAATCTCCTCTGGGATAGAGTACCTCAGCTCAGCCAAATTCTGGTTCCCGAAAATCAGGAGGAAGAAAAAATGCAAAGCGAACCGCCAACATCTGGATCGTTCACAGCCCATCATTTTTTAGTTCGCCAACAACAACCAAGTGCTTGTATTTTGCATCAAGTCAGTCAAATATACCCGAACAAGGCACGCTCTCATCCGACTCCAGGTCTCCTAGATCTACCCTTTATTGTGAGGCATGAGACAAAAGCGGGGGTTTTGAGGAGGGCTGATGTCTATGAGGTCATATAGATGTAATACTGACACCAAGAGGACAACATTTTAGATTACTCTTAATCTGTAAAAATTTTACTTCGTATAATTTCCAAACAAATCTACCTCAAAAAATAATAAACTGGGAGATGCAGTTAAACCCACAACAGTTGTTTATTAGGACTGGTGATTCATGATGAATTAAAGCAGTGTCTGCCACTGAGACTCTTCAACAAAAAGTTTGTGATGGAGGATCATCTGCCCTGCGGTAGCAAAATAGAACACTGGTGATGTTGAGTGACTGTACTGAGAGACCAATCCCGATGATTGTCAGGTTGTAATCCGTTTGATCAATTATCAAACACTTTGCTGGAGAGAGATGTGATGGAAACTGATCCACGTCAAAAAGAGTTGACTGTAGAAAAAAAAAAATGTTGCACTCACTTAAATGTAATTCTACCATGTTTTGTGATGCAAGATGTTTATTCCATCTAATTGTTGTACAGTATACAGTATATGGAAATCAAAATGATCTCTGGTGGTATTAACATGTGTCAAAACAGGGGCAAGTCAAGCACGCTAGAATTCTTGACATAAGGTGTGTTCAGATGTATAGTGCCATAAATGATGAGAAAGATGAAGGACTGGTAATAGTTTTCTTTTTAAAAGGGCCCAGCATTTGGAGGCCTCAAACATGACAGGACAGGGGAAGCAAAAGAAGCACCAGAAGCAAAAGGACAATACTCCGGAAAATTGTATATTATTATTATATTGTTAGCTTATAAAATATCCTTACTGCTAAAACATTACACTGTCCAGTACAGCGGCTTACTGCAAGCACTTCACACATACATGAAAAAAGACTAAAAACAAACCCTTTCTGCTCATATCGCGGAACTTTGAACTGAATCAAGAGGGACAAGATAAGTCCTTATTGCACTACGGACCACAGCTTCAGATCGCTTAAATCAAGCCATCAAGATCTTACCTCTGTAGATGATCTCCTGTCAGGGAGCACCAGAGTGTTAGCGTTGCTTCCTGGTACAATAGTAGATCCAATACTCATTCTGGGTCCAACTAACATGTAGCGTTTGTCTCCAGATCTGTACTGGATGCTGTGACACAGTGTCCCATCATAATTAGTCTCTTGGAGATATTTAGAAGTGTAGTCTGTGCTGCTTTTTGAACACTGCATTGCAATCAGCACGATGATACTGATGACAAAAAGAAGTGAAACTGAGCCCAGAGTTATCATCAGATAAAGAGTCACATTATTCTCCTCATCCTCCTTTGCTGAACTTTTCACATCAGAAGCAGCAAAAGCCTCTTTGGGCTCCACAACTCTGACAATCACAGTAGCTGTTGCTGACAGGGAAACGTTCCCATTGTCTTTCACCAGTATGAGCAGTTTGTGCTCAGCCTCGTCTGTCTCTGTGAATGAGCGAAGGGTTCTGATCTGTCCTGTATAGCGGTCCAAACCAAACAGACTGTGGTCAGTCACCTCCTGCAGTGAAAACAGCAACCAGCCGTTATATCCTATATCAGCGTCATAGGCTCTGACTTTAGTCACCAAGTGTCCTGCGTTCACATTGCGGGGAATCTCCTCCACACCTTCAGCAGAACCGTTGGAGCTGACTGGATACAGGATGACTGGAGCGTTGTCGTTCTGATCCAGAATGAACACGTTCACTGTCACGTTGCTGCTCAGGGACGGAGTTCCACCATCTGTGGCCACAACTTGGAACTGGAACGTCTTCAGGGTCTCAAAGTCAAAACTTGCCAGTGCCAAAATATCTCCATTATCAGGATTGATGTTGAGAAATGATGTCGCTTTTTTGTCACCATAGCCAACATCTCTGACAATGTGGTAAGTGATCACAGAGTTATCTCCCTCATCACGATCGGACGCGATTAAAGAAAACACTGACATTCCAGGAGCGTTATTCTCGGTGACATAGAAATTGTATTTACTCGATGCAAACTCTGGGCCGTTATCATTTACGTCAGTCACAACGAGTCTTAAAGTTTTTGCAGCTGTTAAGTTTGGCTCACCTCCATCTTTCGCGATTATTCTCACATCATAAATTGACTCACTTTCCCTGTCGAGTTGTGATTTCGTTACGAGAGCGAACATGTTGTCCTGTATCGATGGTGTTAATGTGAACGGTGTGTCCTCTTTTACGAAGCTGACAACTTTTCCGTTCTTCCCAGAGTCTAAATCGGTAATGCTAATCAGTGCTACTGTTGTTCCCGGTCTGGAATCCTCCGAAATACTATTAGAGAGTGAAGTCACCTCAATTACAGGTGCATTATCATTTATATCTTTAATATTTACAGTTACGCTTTTATCCGTTCTAAAAGGAATAGCGCCGCTGTCACACGCTTGGATGTCTATCTGGTAGCTGTCATCAGCTTCATAGTCTAATTGTCCTTTCACTATTATTTCCCCTGTGCTCGGGTTCACATCAAATAGATCGAGTACCTTGCTGTTTACATTACCAAAATAATAGTTAACACCTCCATTTAATCCGTCGTCCTTATCGGTGGCGTTTACTCTAATGACTGTTGTTCCAATTGGCGCGTCCTCATCTATTTCTGCGGAATACACATCTTTTGTAAAAACTGGCGCATTATCATTAACATCTAAAACTTCTATTAATATTTCCATGGTCCCTGATTTTGGAGGTTTACCCCCATCCAGGGCGGTGAGCAGCAGTTTATGGCTGCGATAGGCCTCTCTATCTAATTGACTCTGTAGATGTAAAATAGGCACTTTGCCATCTTTTCCACGATCATTTACTTCAAGTCGAAAATGATTATTCTGACTTATTTTATACTGTTGAACGGAATTTTCCCCAGCATCTGGATCGAGAGCAGCGTGCAACTGAAATTTGGTTCCGAGCAAGGTGGACTCGGATATTTCCAGCGTTTTATTGTTCTCTGGAAACGAGGGTGAATGATCGTTCACGTCTAACACCTCGACTGCAACATAGTGAATCTCCAGCGGGTCCTCTAACACGGTTTTAAGATTTATCAAACACGCACTTGTGCGTTGGCAAATTTTCTCTCGGTCAATATTACGATTTACATATAAAATTCCATTATTTGTGTTTACCTGGAAAACAGATTCGGTTGAGCCAGAAACGATGCGAAATCTTCTTGCATTTAATATATTTGCATCTATTCCCAAATCCTTTGCGATATTGCCAACAACGGTGCCTTCTTTGACCTCTTCGGATATAGAATATCTGATCTGTGCCGATGTCCCGCGTAATACCAGGATCAAAATCAACAAGAGGGGAATCAATTTCTTTCCTTGTCGACATGAATTCATTCCGCTTCGTTCCATTGTCTCACGTCAATGGATGAAAACAGATAATACAATATGTGGTTATCTGAAGATTACGCGCATGTCCATGAGCCGAATAAAAAGTCCAATCCGAGAATGTTGAGGATTGGAATCATCGAGAGAACCGCTGGCATAAAATCACACAGGGTGGTAGTGGTCTGTCCTCTTCTGCGCTCTAAAATCTGTCTCTGCACAGACCTTTGTTTCATGGAAAGATGTGCTTTGTATTTCTGGCCATTTACTGCCACCATGCGATTCCTCCACTAAAACGGGTTTATATGAACTCTGCATGACATAGTCAAAATAATAACATGTACGTATAAAGAGAATACTGTATGTGGCTATATGTCAGGAAGATAAATAGAGTTTCACTCTGACAGCTACATTTTGATAATATATGTTGTCCTAATTATATCTTTGAAACTGAGTAACTGAATCAAGAACACGAAGGAATTTAAAAATGTTTTCTGCAAGACGATCTGAAAGAAGGTATTATTGTATTTATTTACTGATTTAACCTTCATTTAAAACATAGAGTATTGAGATCTTTTTGACACAATAGAGTAGCAATACCAAAAACACAAAGATTAGGGAATAATAACAATAATAATAATAATAATAATAATAATAATAATAATAATAATAATAATAATAATAATATTATTATTATTATTATTATTATTATTATTATTATTATTATTATATATAATATTATATATATATTATAGTTTTAAAATATTATTATTATTATTATTACCATTATTATCAATAATAATAATAATAATAATAATAATAATAATAATAATAATAATAATAATAATAATAATAATAATAATAATAATAATAATAATAATAATAATAATAATAAGGGTTGATTATGTGATTGACACCCATCCTTGAAGCAATGTCCGGAACACAAACTTACTGATTTATTTTGTATAAAAAAGTTGCTGTTGCTAAAATTCCCAGTTATTCATAATTCTCTGAATATTATTGTGCACATATCTGGGAAAAAAATATATTTCTTACCTCAGAAGTTGCAGACCGCCTGTCAGGGAGCACCAGAGTGTTAGCGTTGCTTCCTGGTACAATAGTAGATCCAATACTCATTCTGGGTCCAACTAACATGTAGCGTTTGTCTCCAGATCTGTACTGGATGCTGTGACACAGTGTCCCATCATAATTAGTCTCTTGGAGATATTTAGAAGTATAGTCTGTGCTGCTTTTTGAACACTGCATTGCAATCAGCACGATGATACTGATGACAAAAAGAAGTGAAACTGAGCCCAGAGTTATCATCAGATAAAGAGTCACATTATTCTCCTCATCATCCTTTGCAGAACTTTTCACATCAGAAGCAGCAAAAGCCTCTTTGGGCTCCACAACTCTGACAATCACAGTAGCTGTTGCTGACAGGGAAAGGTTCCCATTGTCTTTCACCAGTATGAGCAGTTTGTGCTCAGCCTCGTCTGTCTCTGTGAATGAGCGAAGGGTTCTGATCTGTCCTGTATAGCGGTCCAAACCAAACAGACTGTGGTCAGTCACCTCCTGCAGTGAAAACAGCAACCAGCCGTTATATCCTATATCAGCGTCATAGGCTCTGACTTTAGTCACCAAGTGTCCTGCGTTCACATTGCGGGGAATCTCCTCCACACCTTCAGCAGAACCGTTGGAGCTGACTGGATACAGGATGACTGGAGCGTTGTCGTTCTGATCCAGAATGAACACGTTCACTGTCACGTTGCTGCTCAGGGACGGAGTTCCACCATCTGTGGCCACAACTTGGAACTGGAACGTCTTCAGGGTCTCAAAGTCAAAACTTTTTAACGCAGAAATGTGTCCATTATCAGAATTTATATTCAGGAAAGACTTAATGTCATTCTGACTCCCTTCTCTCATGATTTGATATGAAATAGCTGCGTTGTCATCCAGATCATTGTCCGTTGCACTAACAGAGAATATTGAAGCTCCAGCAATGTTATTTTCGACCAGATAAAATTGTAGAGGATTTTGTTCAAATTGTGGTCTATTGTCGTTTACATCTGATATCTGAATATTGAGTGTTTTGAAAGTAGATAAAGGAGGTTCACCACAATCAGTGGCTTTTATGGCTATTTCATATTGTGACACCTTCTCTCGATCCAAAGGTTCTTTAGTAACAACGGAATACATGTTCTCCTTATAAGAAGGTTTTAATTCAAAAGGTGAGTCTGAGTTCAGACTTGAAATTATTTTTCCATTGACACCAGAATCTTTATCTCTCATGGTGATGAGTGAGATAATAGTCCCAGGCTTCACGTCCTCAGACACTGTGTTTGACAGTGACGTGACTTCTATCTCTGGTGGATTATCATTGGCGTCTATTATCTTGATAATGACTCTACACTCACCTGTCAGTGGAGGCATTCCTTTATCTGATGCCTCAATATCCAGTTTATAAATGTCACTTTCTTCATAATCCACTGCTCCTTTTACTTTAATTTCTCCAGTTAAATTGTCCAATTCAAAAATATCATAGACTTTTTTCTTCAGAGTCTTACCAAGACTATATGCAATGTCTCCGTTTGACCCTTCATCTGGATCAGTCGCATTCATTCTAAACACTGAAGTACCGACTGGAACATTTTCTTGTATTGATATTTGATAAATTTCCTGTCCAAACATTGGTATGTTGTCATTACTGTCAAGAACAATAATAGAAACGTTTAATGTTCCTGATTTCTGAGGTTTTCCTCCATCGACTGCTGTCACCAGCAGAGTGTGTTTGCTCTTTTGTTCTCTGTCCAACGATTTCTTCAGCACTAAGAATGGTATTTTGTCCTCATCACTTTGACGGACATCTACTTCAAAATGATCGTTCGACGACAAAATGTATGTGCGAATGGAATTTATTCCCGCATCGGGATCGCGGGCGGTGTGTAGTTGAAATCTCTTTCCTGGTAAAGTATGCTCAGCTATTTCAAATAACTGTTTTGGTTCAGGAAAAAGAGGAGAGTGATCATTTACATCAGTAATTTCTACCATTACGTAGTGTATTTCCAACGGGTTTTCAACAAGGACCTTTAGCTCCATCAGACAAGCGCCGCTGCCTCGGCAGAGCTCCTCTCTGTCGATGTGCCGATGGACGTACAATGCCCCGTTATTCTGATTCACTTCAAAAACAGCGTCCTTGCTTTCAGCTACAACACGTAACCGTCTATCGGTCAGAGAGGCGACATCAAGACCGAGATCCTTCGCAACATTCCCAACAACAGCTCCCACTTCCACCTCCTCTGGAATCGAGTACCTTATCTGAGCCAAAGCCTGTTTTCCGAGCAGCAGCAGGAGAAACAAATGAAAGGAAACCCAGTAGCGGTCCCTCGTTGGCGTTTTTAGATCAGTCCCCATCGTAATCCAGCACGTATTCATAGGTTGGGCTTAATTTGACACTTAAATATTCATGTTCAATCCGCCAAATATGATAAAAAGAAACATCCAAGAGGTTACCCCTAATCCATCGGCCGCTATTTGATCCAAATGTCGCCGTCACTATTTTCATATTCAGAAAGAAACAAAGAGGAAAGAGGAGGGACAACGTCCTCTATGGTTCCCTATGTAATACTGACACCCAGAGGTAATTGCCAAATACGACCGCAGTTATGTACAATTTACTGCGCAAAATGTCCAACCACTCCCTAAAAAACAGCTGTCACACGAACTCCTCTCTCTCTCTGTCTCTATCTCTTTCTCTCTCCTGACGTTACGAAGTGACTCCGTTCACAAAACATTATTTGCATTTGTTTTTCATTCATACTTTCAGCACCATGGACAGCAAAGGTCGTCCACAGTTACATATCAGAAGTGACACCACAAAATCAGTTCATGCATATGTGTGAGGTGTAAAAATAATTTCCCCAAGAGGGACAATTAAAGTACTGGTCATTATTATTATTATTATTATTATTATTATTATTATTATTATTATTATTATTATTATTATTATTATTATTATTATTATTATTATTATTATTATTATTATTATTATTGTTATTATGTGGCATACAGTGCCATCGGTGGGTTGATTATACCTACATAAATATGCTTTATATGTTTAATTTTCATTTTATTTAGTACAGCTCAGGTTCTGAGTTTGATGACATTTTCTGGGTGTTTCCTGTAAAGTTAAGAGGTTGGGTAAATGGTTGAAAATGTAATCTAGCATTGTGCATTGTCTAACTTCTACCAGCAGAGGGCGCGTTCGATAAATTGTGTGTGCAGCGTTCAGTGAACGAGAAGGCACACTTGAATGTACGTTCATCGTGCGTGTGGCGAACTAATGAGTGACAGGAATGGATTTGCTCTTTACAGACAAAAATAAAACACTTTAAAAATCAAATGTCTAATGGAGGGCAGCTTCATTCTGCACCACGCTACACATACGGTTAAATAATACACTTTAAAGAAGTACCACTGTATATGGATGCATTTTTAATTAATTTCTAGTTTGAAGTTTGAATCTTCAGGAAGAATTGTCTCACGTTAACTGCGATTTTTAAAGTAATGTCACAAACGAGCAATTGCAGGAGAGAAGTCAAATGGCAACCAAGAACTACTGTTGCACACTTGGGCTTAATAAGTGGACTTCCAGGCATGCATGAGTCTTTTTTATGTTCCTTTACTTCAAAAACACTGTAAAGCATACACATACACAATAGCTACTACATTGAAAGCCGCAGGGTGTTTATATACTGAATATGGCACAGACTCACTATCCACCCCAAAAAATACCAACTCATTCCCCATATTCTGTACATTCACACCACTCATAATTTAGTCGGATGGCTAAAGTTTCTTAAGCACATTATATATCTGCATCACTGCTTACACACCATTTGCTGACAATTTTTCTTACCTGGAAAATAGACATGTGCACATCAAACACATCACTGCAAGCCGCATGCTGTCTATATTCTGAATATGGCACAGCCTCCAGCGCCTTCTGAAAGGACCCCTGAGGCAACCTGCTTTCCCAAAGTGTCTGTGTGAGCTCTGCTAATTGTAACCGTGCATTCATTAACTAAACGTTGACCTTTGACATTGCAGATAAACAGAATATCACACCCCTTTCCAAAAAATAAACACAAATAATAAACATGATGACGAACAACACTGGATGATAGAAGGTATTTGATGTCTCCTAACATGTCGCATATGTCCGACACTACTGTATATTAGTCTCAGAACATGGGATACTTCTTTCACAGCAAATATGTTGATCATTCCAAGAATCTTGATTATATGTATTTTTTGATGAGAATGCTTCAAAGATCCTAAAAACAAAAGTAGAAAATACAAAAGAAAAAAACATATTGTCAGCCTCTTACCTCCTCAGAAGTACCCCTCCTGTCAGGTAGAACTAATGTGTTAGCGTTGCTTCCTGGTACAATAGTAGATCCAATACTCATTCTGGGCCCAACTAACATGTAGCGTTTGTCTCCAGATCTGTACTGGATGCTGTGACACAGTGTCCCATCATAGTTAGTCTCTTGGAGATATTTAGAAGTATAGTCTGTGCTGCTTTTTGAACACTGCATTGCAATCAGCACGATGATAGTGATGACAAAAAGAAGTGAAACTGAGCCCAGAGTTATCATCAGATAAAGAGTCACATTATTCTCCTCCTCATCCTTTGCAGAACTTTTCACATCAGAAGCAGCAAAAGCCTCTTTGGGCTCCACAACTCTGACAATCACAGTAGCTGTTGCTGACAGGGAAACGTTCCCATTGTCTTTCACCAGTATGACCAGTTTGTGCTCAGCCTCGTCTGTCTCTGTGAATGAGCGAAGGGTTCTGATCTGTCCTGTATAGCGGTCCAAACCAAACAGACTGTGGTCAGTCACCTCCTGCAGTGAAAACAGCAACCAGCCGTTATATCCTATATCAGCGTCATAGGCTCTGACTTTAGTCACCAAGTGTCCTGCGTTCACATTGCGGGGAATCTCCTCCACACCTTCAGCAGAACCGTTGGAGCTGACTGGATACAGGATGACTGGAGCGTTGTCGTTCTGATCCAGAATGAACACGTTCACTGTCACGTTGCTGCTCAGGGACGGAGTTCCACTATCTGTGGCCACAACTTGGAACTGGAACGTCTTCAGGGTCTCAAAGTCAAAACTTTTTAATGCAGAAATATGTCCATTATCAGAATTTATATTCAGGAAAGACTTAATGTCATTCTGACTCCCTTCTCTCATGATTTGATATGAAATAGCTGCGTTGTCATCCAGATCATTGTCGGTTGCACTAACAGAAAATATAATCGCTCCAGCAATGTTATTTTCGACCAGATAAAACCTTAATGGATTTTGTTCGAATTGTGGTCTGTTGTCGTTTACATCTGATATCTGAATATTGAGCGTTTTAAAAGTAGATAAAGGAGGTTCACCACAATCAGTGGCTTTTATGGTTATTTCATATTGTGACACCTTCTCTCGATCCAAAGGTGCCTTAGTAACAACTGAATACACATTTTCCTTATAGGATGCCTTCAATTCAAAAGGTACATCATTTGTAATGTGTGAAATTATTTTTCCATTGACACCAGAGTCTTTATCTCTCATGGTGATGAGTGAAATAATAGTTCCAGGCTTCACGTCCTCAGACACTGTGTTTGACAGTGACGTGACTTCTATCTCTGGTGGATTATCATTTGCGTCTATTATCTTGATAATGACTCTACACTCACCTGTCAGTGGAGGCGTTCCTTTATCTGATGCCTCAATATCCAATTCATATATGTCGTTTTCTTCATAATCCACTGCTCCTTTTACTCTAATTTCTCCAGTTAAATTGTCCAATTCAAAAATATCATAGACTTTTTTCTTCAGAGTTTTACCAAGATTATATTCAATTTCTTTATTTGACCCTTCATCTGGATCAGTCGCATTCATTCTAAACACTGAAGTACCGACTGGAACATTTTCTTGGATAGAAATTTGATAAATTTCCTGTCCAAACATTGGTATGTTATCATTACTGTCAAGAACAATAATAGAAACATTTAATGTTCCTGATTTCTGAGGTTTTCCTCCATCGACTGCTGTCACCAGCAGAGTGTGTTTGCTCTTTTGTTCTCTGTCTAAAGGTTTCTTCAGCACTAAGAATGGTATTTTACCAGAATCTCCTTGACGGATATTTATTTCAAAGTGATCGTTCGATGACAAAATGTATGTGCGAATGGAATTTATTCCCGCATCGGGATCGCGGGCGGTGTGTAGTTGAAATCTCTTTCCTGGTAATATGTGCTCAGCTATTTCAAATATCTGTTCTCGTTCAGGAAAAATAGGAGAGTGATCATTTACATCAGTAATTTCTACCATTACGTAGTGTATTTCCAACGGGTTTTCAACAAGGACCTTTAGCTCCATCAGACAAGCGCCGCTGCCTCGGCAGAGCTCCTCTCTGTCGATGTGCCGATGGACGTACAATGCCCCGTTATTCTGATTCACTTCAAAAACAGCGTCCTTGCTTTCAGCTACAACACGTAACCGTCTATCGGTCAGAGAGGCGACATCAAGACCGAGATCCTTCGCAACATTCCCAACAACAGCTCCCACTTCCACCTCCTCTGGAATCGAGTACCTTATCTGAGCCAAAGCCTGTTTTCCGAGCAGCAGCAGGAGAGACAAATGAAAGGAAACCCAGTAGCAGTCCCTCGTCCGCGTCTTTGGATCAGTCCCCATCGTAATCCAGCAACACACAAGCTCCTATACGATAAGCAATTAATTTATCCGAAGCGTTTGTTCATGGAAACCATAAGCCTTCACAACATCGTTGATGTGGTCGATCCCAGTGCTGTTTCTGCTCTTGAACAAAAAGATGAACAAAAGGATCACGGAGGGAGGAACAGACACGCTTTGGGTTTACCAGTGTAATAGCGACACACGGAGGTTATTGTTGAGAAAAATATGGGGCATTCTGGAAAATAAAATATTAATATTTTATACAAAATGTTTCTGCACGCTTCAGGAAAAAAAAGTGAGATCTTTTCAATCTGACTCCGTCGGTCTTTCTTACAGATTGCTAATGAACGTGATGCTGGTAATTTGCTGTTGCGTCGCTTCAGGACGATGTCTCACTTCATCACCATGGGCATCTTATCACTTTACAGCAATTAACTTCAACTCCACTTTGGACATCGTAGTCAGTGCATACATGTATAATTTCAGAGAGACATTACAAGCTCTTCCAACATCTCGCTCAAACGGAATACGCGGGGCCAAACTTTGGAAAAAGGCATTTCCCACTTATAGATTTGAAATCGATTCAATGTTTGGCTGGAAAAAAAATCTCGCCTTTGTAAGACATCGCTACTAGAGCCACAGTTTGTTATAAAAGACATTTCAAACGTATGAGCATTTGAGTGTGTGTGAACGTGAAGCAGCGAAATTCAGAGTGCTGCACAAGCGCACGTTGAGCGTGACCTCATTTTCATTTTGTTTGACTAACTTTCACGCATCAGTCGTTGTGAGCTCTTTCTATGAGACTAAAAAGATGAAAGACTGTTGAAAATCCTTACAATCGTGCAACACACTCCAAAAAGTAAATTATTTTTATCGTTTAAAAACGACATACCCTAAACAAAAAGAAGAAGAAAAAAAAGATTTTAAAAAAATACTAATACGAAATAAAATAACTGTTTGTACTTATATTGTATAAAACATTTTTTCATCTTACCTCTCCAGATGCTCCCCTCCTGTCAGGTAGAACTAATGTATTAGCGTTGCTTCCTGGTACAATAGTAGATCCAATACTCATTCTGGGTCCAACTAACATGTAGCGTTTGTCTCCAGATCTGTACTGGATGCTGTGACACAGTGTCCCATCATAATTAGTCTCTTGGAGATATTTAGAAGTGTAGTCTGTGCTGCTTTTTGAACACTGCATTGCAATCAGCACGATGATACTGATGACAAAAAGAAGTGAAACTGAGCCCAGAGTTATCATCAGATAAAGAGTCACATTATTCTCCTCCTCATCCTTTGCAGAACTTTTCACATCAGAAGCAGCAAAAGCCTCTTTGGGCTCCACAACTCTGACAATCACAGTAGCTGTTGCTGACAGGGAAACGTTCCCATTGTCTTTCACCAGTATGAGCAGTTTGTGCTCAGCCTCGTCTGTCTCTGTGAATGAGCGAAGGGTTCTGATCTGTCCTGTATAGCGGTCCAAACCAAACAGACTGTGGTCAGTCACCTCCTGCAGTGAAAACAGCAACCAGCCGTTATATCCTATATCAGCGTCATAGGCTCTGACTTTAGTCACCAAGTGTCCTGCGTTCACATTGCGGGGAATCTCCTCCACACCTTCAGCAGAACCGTTGGAGCTGACTGGATACAGGATGACTGGAGCGTTGTCGTTCTGATCCAGAATGAACACGTTCACTGTCACGTTGCTGCTCAGGGACGGAGTTCCACCATCTGTGGCCACAACTTGGAACTGGAACGTCTTCAGGGTCTCAAAGTCAAAACTTTTCATGGCGGATATTTGTCCGTTGTCAGAATGGATATTTAGAAACGACTTCATCTCATTATGGCCACCTCCTCCTCTAACGATCCGATAGGACACAACTGCATTATCGTTTAAGTCCTTATCAAACGCAGTCACAGAAAATATTGATTCGCCGGGAGGATTGTTTTCTGACATATAGAGGTTTAGTCGACTGTGTGTGAATTCTGGACTGTTATCATTAACATCTGACACCTGAATGCTCAGTTTTTTTGATGTGGATAATGGCGGCTCACCGTGATCTCTCGCTGTTATTGAAATGTCATAATGGGACAAACTTTCCCTATCCAAAGGTTCTTTCGTTACTAATGAATACATATTTTCCTTAAACGACGGTTTTAATTCAAAAGGTTTGTTCTCATTCAAGCTGCACAGAATTTTCCCATTCAGGCCGGAGTCCTTATCTGTTACACTAATAAGTGCGATAACAGTCCCGCGTTTTGAATCCTCTGGGACGGTGCTGGTAATTGACGTCACATCTATTTCTGGTTCATTGTCATTGACGTCTTGTATTTTTATAATAACTCTACAATCCGTTGTCATCGGAGGCTGACCCCTGTCAGTGGCTTGAACGTCTAACTTAAACACATCAGCTGCCTCATAGTCGACGTTTCCTTTAACTCGAATTTCTCCCGTTTGTTTATTAAGATCAAATAATTCCAACACCTTCGAATTTAAATCACCCCCGAACACATATTCGACATCCCCGTTGATTCCCTCGTCTAGATCCGTTGCTTGGACTTTTATTACAACAGTGTCCAAAGCAGCATTTTCCTGTAGTGGCACCGAATATACCTCTTTCAAAAAAATCGGTCTATTATCATTAATATCCAGAACCTTTATAGTAATATTAAGATTTGATGATTTTAGCGGTGTCCCTCCATCCATGGCAGTTAAAATCAAGCTATGGTTTGTTTTCTGCTCTCTATCCAGATGTCTTTGCAACACTAAAAAAGGGATTTTATCCTCACCCCTATCACGAATTTCAAGACGAAAATTCTCATTTTGACTCAGCTTATATCGCTGGACGGAATTCAGCCCAACATCGGGATCACGGGCTCCTGGTAATTGAAATCGAGCTCCCGGTGAAGTAGATTCTGCTATTTCTATCAGCTTCTCCGTCTCCACAAAGGTCGGTGCATGGTCGTTCGCATCCGTTATCTCCACTGTGACATAATGGATCTCAAGTGGATTCTCAACAACAATTTTCAGATCTAATACACAAGCAGCATATCTGTCACACAGCGTTTCTCTGTCGATGTTCTGATGGATAAACAAAACCCCATTGTTCGGGTTTACCTCAAACAGCGCGTCCCGAGCTCCGGACACAAGACGAAATTTCCTGCTCATCAATGAACTGACATCAAGACCTAAGTCCTTGGCAACATCACCAATTACAGTTCCAACTTTAACTTCCTCCTGAGTGGAGTATTTAATTTGAGCTAAAACCGGCTCACCGACAAAAAGCAGCAGGGAGAAAAACAGATGACGCGACAACGACATCATTGCGCCTCTTTTGTCCTTTGTCCTTCTCGGTGTGATCATTTGAAATAGAATCCACGCATATCTTCAATTTAAAAAATCACAAGCTGACATGAAATTGAAATTGGCGTAACCAAGTTCGTGCAGAAAAGATCTAATCCATGACACGGAACGATGTCATTCTTTGTGGGCGAACTGAAAACGGATTTGAATGAGGCAGCGCCTAATGTTGACTGAAGCATTAGGTGTTCTCCTGTGTAACACTGGCACCCAGTGGAACATTAGATGAGACTGTTTGATTTTAAAATGTTAAGTGTATGAAACACGAATCACCTGCATCACACTGCAAATTTAGACTGCATTGGCTAAATTTGAGTGTACAAACCTCTACCAACACAATCAGGGTTACATGCTGCTGATAAGACCCCAGCTACACAAATCATTAGGCTCGATTAGTTTAATAAAAATCCTGCAAACTTTCACCGTTCTTTAGAAAAAATTGCATGGCTGCCATCATCTCTGGTTCAACACAAGAAGTTTGAGAGGAATGTTCAGCACATCGGACAGAGCAAAGAAACAAATTTTGGTTTTAAAGCACCTGTGTGCGACTCAAAGTACATTTTCAAGACTCCATAAAATAAAACAAAAAAATAGATATTCTACCTGAGTATGAATATGAACGAGGTTCGCATATGAATGTCAGCGACTGGCTTAAGAAATATCGGAGGAGTTTAAACAAATCACCACCTTACTTCACTCCATAGATAAGCCCAAATTCAATATGTTATTAAAAAAAAGCATTCGATCTATAAAGGAATACCAAACAGCATGCTTACCTCCTCTTCAGTACCCCTCCTGTCAGGGAGCACCAGAGTGTTAGCGTTGCTTCCTGGTACAATAGTAGATCCAATACTCATTCTGGGTCCAACTAACATGTAGCGTTTGTCTCCAGATCTGTACTGGATGCTGTGACACAGTGTCCCATCATAATTAGTCTCTTGGAGATATTTAGAAGTATAGTCTGTGGTGCTTTTTGAACACTGCATTGCAATCAGCACGATGATACTGATGACAAAAAGAAGTGAAACTGAGCCCAGAGTTATCATCAGATAAAGAGTCACATTATTCTCCTCCTCATCCTTTGCAGAACTTTTCACATCAGAAGCAGCAAAAGCCTCTTTGGGCTCCACAACTCTGACAATCACAGTAGCTGTTGCTGACAGGGAAACGTTCCCATTGTCTTTCACCAGTATGAGCAGTTTGTGCTCAGCCTCGTCTGTCTCTGTGAATGAGCGAAGGGTTCTGATCTGTCCTGTATAGCGGTCCAAACCAAACAGACTGTGGTCAGTCACCTCCTGCAGTGAAAACAGCAACCAGCCGTTATATCCTATATCAGCGTCATAGGCTCTGACTTTAGTCACCAAGTGTCCTGCGTTCACATTGCGGGGAATCTCCTCCACACCTTCAGCAGAACCGTTGGAGCTGACTGGATACAGGATGACTGGAGCGTTGTCGTTCTGATCCAGAATGAACACGTTCACTGTCACGTTGCTGCTCAGGGACGGAGTTCCACCATCTGTGGCCACAACTTGGAACTGGAACGTCTTCAGGGTCTCAAAGTCAAAACTTTTTAACGCAGAAATGTGTCCATTATCAGAATTTATATTTAGGTAAGAGTTAACGTCATTCTGACTCCCTTCTCTCATGATTTGATATGAAATAGCTGCGTTGTCATCCAGATCATTGTCCGTTGCACTAACAGAGAATATTGAAGCTCCAGCAATGTTATTTTCGACCAGATAAAACTTTAATGGATTTTTTTCGAATTGTGGTCTATTGTCGTTTACATCTGATATCTGAATATTGAGCGTTTTAAAAGTAGATAAAGGAGGTTCACCACAATCAGTGGCTTTTATGTTTATTTCATATTGTGACACCTTCTCTCGATCCAAAGGTTCCTTAATAACAACTGAATACATGTTCTCCTTGTAAGAAGGTTTTAATTCAAAAGGTACTTCTGAGTCCAGGTTTGAGATTATTTTTCCATTGACACCAGAGTCTCTGTCTGTTACCCTAATAAGCGAAATAATAGTTCCAGGCTTCACGTCCTCAGACACTGTGTTTGACAGTGACGTGACTTCTATCTCTGGTGGATTATCATTGGCGTCTATTATCTTGATAATGACTCTACACTCACCTGTCAGTGGAGGCGTTCCTTTATCTGATGCCTCGATATCCAGTTTATAAATGTCACTTTCTTCATAATCCACTCCTCCTCTTATTTTAATTTCTCCAGTTAAATTGTCCAATTCAAAAATATCATAGACTTTTTTCTTCAGAGTCTTACCAAGACTATATGCAATGTCTCCGTTTGTCCCTTCATCTGGATCAGTCGCATTCATTCTAAACACTGAAGTACCGACTGGTACATTTTCATGTATTGATATTTGATAAATTTCCTGTCCAAACATTGGTATGTTATCATTAATATCAAGAACAATAATAGAAACGTTTAATGTTCCTGATTTCTGAGGTTTTCCTCCATCGACTGCTGTCACCAGCAGAGTGTGTTTGCTCTTTTGTTCTCTGTCCAACGATTTCTTCATCACTAAGAATGGTATTTTGTCCTCATCACTTTGACGGATATTGATTTCAAAATGATCGTTCGATGACAAAATGTATGTGCGAATGGAATTTATTCCCGCATCTGGATCGCGGGCGGTGTGTAGTTGAAATCTCTTTCCTGGTAATATTTGTTCACCTATTTCAAATGTCTGCTCTCTGTCTGGGAAAGCAGGAGAATGATCGTTTATGTCAGTAATTTCCACTGCTACATAATGTATTTCTAAAGGGTTTTCCACTATGACTTTAAGCTCCATTATGCAGACACCACTACCGAGACAGAGCTGCTCTCTGTCGATTTTCTTACGGACGTAGAGAAACCCATTGTCCGGATTTACCTCAAAAAACGTCTCCTTGGATTCAGAAACAACACGGAATCTTCGGTCAATCAAAGAGGTGACGTCAAGGCCAAGATCCTTTGCAGTATTTCCAACAAGAGTTCCTTCTTTTACCTCTTCTGGAAGAATGTATCTTATTTCTGCAAAACTCCGCTGTCCGACAGACAGCAGGAGCGCCAACCGAATGACGAAACAAGAGAATATCGCTCGTCGACTTTGACTTTCGATCCACATGGTTTTCCAACACAACTATAAAAATCGTTTCTGTTGAGAAATATCTAAAAATAAGCTGTTGCGTTTCGCAAATGTACAAATTAGGCAGCACGATTCCATCGGGTGGATTCAAACCCTCCTGTACGTGTTCATCAAGAGGCAAACAAAAGCTGAGTGAGAGGAGGGACAAACATTCAGTGGTTTCCTAATGTTATACTGTCACCCAGAGGATTATACCAAGGTAAAAAAAAAAAAAAAAAAAAAAAGAGCTCTCAATTTATTAACCGCAGCCCTTAGCATCATTGCGAAAAAGATTGCTGAGCCATTATTGGCAGTTTATATAATTTTACTTTGATTATATGCTGCCATTTGTAGGAGTTCGTGGTCGAAATTATTTGCATTTCAGCACCATGGATAGAGATCCTGACCACAGCTCAAACGAACAACACGAAAACAATTCATCCTCTGCCCTCCTCATTCAGTTAGAAAGGAGAGACCAATGACTGTTACAGAACATGCCGCCATAGTAAAACATTCCATTTTCTTGTTTAATGTGCTCTCATCTTCAAGATAAATGAAGCCAACAGATTGCCGTACTGTGTCCACAATAAAATTATTATTATTATTATTATTATTATTATTATTATTATTATTATTATTATTATTATTATTATTATTATTATTATTATTATTATTATTATTATTATTAATAACAATAATAATAATAATAATAATAATACATACATACATACATACATACATACATACATACATACATACATACATACATACATACATACATACATACATACATACATACATACATACATACATACATACAAACATAAAAAACGGGCGACTGCATTTTTCTCTGAAATGTAGTACTAAAAATGACATAGATATTCTGTGTGCCTTACATACAACTAAATAAACACTGATCCGACATAGCTGTTGGAGAAACTTTCAAATAAATCAGACTTAAGTATAAAAATCCAAGACAATTTTTCGAAAAAAGATCATTGAATTTATAATTTCAATAATGTTCTGTGTACTCGTAAATTGAAATGAATGATTCAAAGACAGCATATGTTACCAGCCACGATAAAATGAAAGTAAGCAGATGATTTTTTTTTTTTTCATATTGTTTTCATGTCTTACCTCTCCAGATGCTCCCCTCCTGTCAGGTAGAACTAATGTGTTAGCGTTGCTTCCTGGTACAATAGTAGATCCAATACTCATTCTGGGTCCAACTAACATGTAGCGTTTGTCTCCAGATCTGTACTGGATGCTGTGACACAGTGTCCCATCATAATTAGTCTCTTGGAGATATTTAGAAGTATAGTCTGTGCTGCTTTTTGAACACTGCATTGCAATCAGCACGATGATACTGATGACAAAAAGAAGTGAAACTGAGCCCAGAGTTATCATCAGATAAAGAGTCACATTATTCTCCTCCTCATCCTTTGCAGAACTTTTCACATCAGAAGCAGCAAAAGCCTCTTTGGGCTCCACAACTCTGACAATCACAGTAGCTGTTGCTGACAGGGAAACGTTCCCATTGTCTTTCACCAGTATGAGCAGTTTGTGCTCAGCCTCGTCTGTCTCTGTGAATGAGCGAAGGGTTCTGATCTGTCCTGTATAGCGGTCCAAACCAAACAGACTGTGGTCAGTCACCTCCTGCAGTGAAAACAGCAACCAGCCGTTATATCCTATATCAGCGTCATAGGCTCTGACTTTAGTCACCAAGTGTCCTGCGTTCACATTGCGGGGAATCTCCTCCACACCTTCAGCAGAACCGTTGGAGCTGACTGGATACAGGATGACTGGAGCGTTGTCGTTCTGATCCAGAATGAACACGTTCACTGTCACGTTGCTGCTCAGGGACGGAGTTCCACCATCTGTGGCCACAACTTGGAACTGGAACGTCTTCAGGGTCTCAAAGTCAAAACTTTTTAACGCAGATACTTGTCCATTTTTTGAATTCATACTTAAAAACACTGTAGTTTTTCCGTTGCTGCTTTCATCTCTAACTAGAGCATATGTTATATCTGCATTTTCACTTGAGTCTTTATCCGAAGCAGTGACTGAAATGATATTTTTTCCGGGGACATTGTTTTCAGGTAGATAAAGTTCAGCTGGATTTTGTTGAAATTCTGGGGCATTGTCATTCACGTCTGATACATCGATGCTCAGAGATTTGAACGCATACAACGGAGGTTCTCCGCAGTCTTTAGCTGTTATTGTTATATGATAATGCGAAACTGATTCTCGGTCCAAATGCTTTGTCAAAATAAGCGAGTACATGTTGTCTTGAAATGATGGTTTTAACTCAAATGGCACATTATCGTTTAGACTACATGTGACTTTTCCGTTTAACCCAGCGTCCAGGTCTGTAATACTAATAAGAGAAACCACAGTTCCAGTTTTTGAGTCTTCAGCTATCGTGTTCGACAGGGAAGTTACATCTATTTGAGGTTCGTTGTCATTTTCGTCCAGAACTTTGATGATCACCCTGCAGTCGGTACTCATTGGAGGCTGCCCTTTGTCAGTGGCATGGACGTCTAATTTAAAAATACCATGTCTTTCGAAGTCAATTTTACCCTTTACTCTAATTTCCCCAGTGTTTTCATCCAAACTAAACATGTCATAAATATTCCGGTCAAGTTGACTTCCGAAAAAATATTCAATAACGCCATTTACACCTTCATCCGCATCAGTTGCGTTTACTTTAATTACAATCGTGTCCTCGTCTACATTTTCACGTATTGTTGCTGAATAAACTTCTTGGCTAAATGTTGGATGATTATCGTTGGAATCCAGAACAACAATGGTGACATTAAGAGACCCTGACCTCGGTGGGTTTCCACCGTCGACTGCCGTCAGAATCAGGTTATGCTCCTTGTATTTTTCTCTATCCAGAGACTTCTGCAGAACTAAGAACGGTATTTTGTCATCTCCTCTGTCTCGAAGTTGTATTCTAAAATAATCATTTTGGTTTAATTTGTAAACACGTACAGCATTGACAACAACATCCGGATCGTGTGCAGTTGGTAATTGGAAATGTTTCCCGGGAACCACGGATTCAGAAATATCTATCGTTTTTTCTTGCTCTTTAAAGATCGGAGAATTATCGTTAACATCTGTAATTTCAACTGCCACATAATGTATTTCCATGGGATTTTCAGCTACCATTTTAAGATTAATTAAACACGGAGACGCGTTTTCACAGAGCTCTTCTCGGTCAATGTTCCTGCGCACACACAGGACACCATTGTTCCGATTCACCTCAAATTGAGCGTCTTTCGTCCCAGAGACAATACGAAACCGTCGCTCCTCCAGTGAATTGATGTCTAATCCTAAATCCTTGGCGACGTTTCCAACAACGGTCCCCACTTTAACTTCTTCTGGAACTGAATATTTTACCTGAGATGAAACCCGATCCACAAAGCTGAGCATCACAGAAATACGGATGAACATCCACCAGAACGGGTTGCTTCTCCTTTGTCGTCCTTTTCCCATCGTCTCAATTTTATGATCTCATCCACTCACAAGTCCGTCTATGAAATATGATATTGGCTAAACTACGAAATATGGAGTTGGCATATAATCCATGTTTTCAGTCTATTTCTATGACAATAAAATAGAAACACTCGTGTCCGCTGAAAACGCCGTCTTTCTTCTGTCGACCTGAACAAATAATGAGGTAAGGGCCGGGCCAACTCACACCATTCAAGCCGGTCTGACACTGACACCTCGTGGACCGAAACCAGTTTGAAAGAATCTCCGTAATACATAAGTATGATTTTTATTGACTACATTTAATACAGATAATATGTACAATAACAGCTTTTCGATGCCGAGTTTGGATAAGTACTACTTTCTCTTAATTTCTCGATTACACGACAATTATCACAACGTGTATTACTTGCTTGAAAAGTTGAAAGTAAGAAACGAATTAGGATGGAAGTTATTAGTCGGATTAATTTTTAGCGAATGGAATCATATATTGAAGAAAACAGAACCACTGAAAGAAGCACATAGCAGACAAGATAAATCGGAATTTTTAAAGAATGAGTATTGGGTCTACTATTGGTGTAAAACAGTGGTGTAACAACTGGGCACATTGTCAACTACAGATTTTATCTATGACATCCAAAAATTATGTCAATGTGACATACACAAAAATGTAGTCACATTTTTTGTAATATTAGATACTTTTCTTTTATTTTGAATAGCCTTCATGTGCATTGAGAATGAACAGGGATCTACAGTATATTCTAGGAATACACCTATTCCACATTCCGCCACCAGGTGGCCGCTCCCTTTCCAGAGACAGGTTAGCTCGGTGCCCACGTGACGTTCTTCTTCAGATGACCAAGGAAGAGAGAACAACGAACACCGAAACTGACTCTGTCCCGTGTTTTTATCTGTTAATTCAGGTAAGTATAACGTTGGCACATGAAAAACGTTTATTATGAGCACTTTGTATTATAAAACAAAACTTGACTCGGTTTTATGCCAGAAATGACATTACTTTCTAGTAGTTTAATGTGTGTAGCGGAATCTAGGGTTTTATGCTAACTTTCATGGCAGCAGCCATTCCGGCCGTCCACTACGTGACATGTGGGTGGTTTTCACTGATGTTATTTTTGTTGCTCCTTTAGTCTTGCAAGCCCCTGTTTTTGTGTTTTGGATATGTGATTTATTGTTTACATTGAAAGAGTACATTTCCGTATTTTGTATATTGTTAATTCTCTCCAGTTTTGCCTTGAAGTGCATCCAGTTGTCTTTATACACTATATTATACCGATACAGTGTTAGCCTGTTAGCAGAACAGAAGGGATATTGTGTTTTGTTCATGATTATTTCTTGATTTATCTAGTTACATGATGATAGAAATGATTACATGATTCTATAAATACTTTAATATTGATGTGAAGTTAAAAACAATACAGTCATTAGGGATGTGACGGTACGAAAACAGAATGGACTAATTCTATGCAGTAAGCAACATGATTGTTAAAAATCAAACATTATTACAGTATATGGATGCTGAGAAATGAAAACATATGGGAACATGGACATGTATGCAAAGAAGAATGTATTGAATTGATGAGGAAACTATGGAGAAAATATGTGTCATTGATATTTTGTGAACATGATTTATGATTGAAATGATTGAACCTCTTTAAAACAAAGAAAGAACAGTAAAGTGATTTAAGATAGATGATTGTTAATAAATTGAAATGACCAAGAGAGAACAACGAACAACGAAACTGACTCTGTCTCGTGTTTTTCCCTGTTTACTCAGGTCTACCTAGCAGAGCAGTTTAAAATATAATCTGTTTTACTAGCCACACCCCTGGGGCGTGTAACATCAACAAGGTTTAAATGTCATGCTATATGTTCAGATATTAAATTTAACACAATATAGCTAAGCGTAAGTTAAGTGCAATGGACAGTGCAACTGAACATAGTTATTTAGCTTGTATGTACATTTCTCCCTGACGAGACCTTTGCTATTTTTTTTATAAAAATAAATACTTGAAAAACTTAAATTCCAACAACAGTATGATACCTGAACAGCACTCCAAATCTTAGGGTTTTTGGATCTAAATCACATTTGGTGTCATATAATATGTTGTCACATTAAGAGCTTGAATATTAACAGACAATAAAAAACATTTTTGATCATTAAACAATAAACATAACGTCTAATTGTTGTCTTATCAATGTGATCATTCATTCGTTCATCTTTTTGTCGCTCATCGAAATAACAGGTCGTGGGTTCTACTGTAGCCCATCCACACCAAAGACAGACAGCCAATTAAGGTCGCGCTCACACTCACACCTATGGATAATTTCAGTGAGAACAATTCACCTAAATTGTATGTTTTAGAAGTCGGAGAACTGATACAGATACGGGGAGAAGGTACAATCACATCAGTAAAATAACTTGCAGTCAGCCTACAGCAAATTACGTGCCAGTGTATGTAATATACTATAAATTAAATATTAAATCTAGGCTTACCTCCTCTCCAGTACCCCTCCTGTCAGGGAGCACCAGAGTGTTAGCGTTGCTTCCTGGTACAATAGTAGATCCAATACTCATTCTGGGTCCAACTAACATGTAGCGTTTGTCTCCAGATCTGTACTGGATGCTGTGACACAGTGTCCCATCATAATTAGTCTCTTGGAGATATTTAGAAGTATAGTCTGTGCTGCTTTTTGAACACTGCATTGCAATCAGCACGATGATACTGATGACAAAAAGAAGTGAAACTGAGCCCAGAGTTATCATCAGATAAAGAGTCACATTATTCTCCTCCTCGTCCTTTGCAGAACTTTTCACATCAGAAGCAGCAAAAGCCTCTTTGGGCTCCACAACTCTGACAATCACAGTAGCTGTTGCTGACAGGGAAACGTTCCCATTGTCTTTCACCAGTATGACCAGTTTGTGCTCAGCCTCGTCTGTCTCTGTGAATGAGCGAAGGGTTCTGATCTGTCCTGTATAGCGGTCCAAACCAAACAGACTGTGGTCAGTCACCTCCTGCAGTGAAAACAGCAACCAGCCGTTATATCCTATATCAGCGTCATAGGCTCTGACTTTAGTCACCAAGTGTCCTGCGTTCACATTGCGGGGAATCTCCTCCACACCTTCAGCAGAACCGTTGGAGCTGACTGGATACAGGATGACTGGAGCGTTGTCGTTCTGATCCAGAATGAACACGTTCACTGTCACGTTGCTGCTCAGGGACGGAGTTCCACCATCTGTGGCCACAACTTGGAACTGGAACGTCTTCAGGGTCTCAAAATCAAAACTTTTTAACGCAGAAATTATTCCGGTTTCTGAGTTGATATTAAGGAATGATGTCATATCGCCCGGTGTCCCTTCACCTCTAATAATGCGGTACGTTATTGCTGCGTTTTCATCAAGATCACTGTCAGCAGCACTTACAGAAATTATTGATTCACCTTGGATATTGTTTTCTACCAAATAAACTTTTAATGGATATTGACTGAAAACTGGTCTGTTGTCATTCACATCCGAAACCTTAACACTCAAGCTTTTTACAGTCGACAGTGGCGGCTCACCACAGTCAGTGGCTGTAATTGTGATATCATAATGAGACACACTTTCTCTGTCTAAGCGTCCCTTTGTGACAAGAGAGAACATGCTTTCTTCTATTGATGGTATCAAACCAAACGGAACATCATTCATGATTTTGCATATAACTTTTCCATTGAGGCCTGAATCTCTGTCCGTTACACTGATAAGGGAGATAACGGTACCAGGCTTTGAATCTTCTGGGACTAAGTTAGACAAGGAAGTTATCTCAATATCTGGTTTATTGTCATTCACATCTTTAATATTTATCACAACTCTACTTTCAGACGTCCATGGTAACTGACCTTTATCTGAAGCCTGCACATTTAGTCTGAATACCTCTGTGTCCTCAAAGTCCACTTTTCCTTTTACTCGAATCTCCCCAGTGACGTTATTTAATTCAAATGTGTCGTACACATTTTTCTTTTGTGTTTTCCCGAAAGTATATTCTATTTCTCCGTTCAAACCTTCATCTAAATCTGTGGCGTTTAATTGCATTACAAGAGTTCCTATCGGGGAATTTTCGTTCAAGGACACAGAATACATATCTTTGCCAAACATGGGGCGATTATCATTTGCATCCAGCACAGTAATAGTTAAATTGAGGCTTCCAGATTTGGCCGGGCTGCCCCCATCGAAAGCTGTAAACACTAAACGATGTTCTGCTTTTTGCTCCCTATCCAAAGGTTTTTTCAGCACTATAAATGGGATTTTACCCTCCTCGCTGTCTTTTATTTCACTGTCAAAATATTCGTTTGAGCTTAATTTATACAATCGAACAGACTGTGTACCGATATCAGGGTCCCTCGCTGCATGGATTTGGAAACGAGTACCTGGAGGAGTATGCTCCGCTATCTCCAGCCGCTGCTCCATTTCAGGGAAAGTCGGTGAATGATCATTAACATCCGTTATTTCAACGCCGACATAATGTATTTCCAGTGGGTTTTCAACCACAATTTTCAGGCTTATTGAACAAACCTTGCTTCCATCACAGAGGTCTTCCCGGTCGATTTCTTTTGCAACAGACAGCACTCCATTGTGATTTAACTGAAATAGATCATTATTGGGCCCCGAAACAATCCGAAATCGTCTGGATGTCAAACTACCGATATCAAGGCCTAAATCCTTGGCCACGTTTCCAATAGGGGACCCCACCTGCACCTCTTCAGGGACAGAATATCTTAGTTGAGCCAAAATATTCCGGCCAAACAACAGCAAAAAAATCCCGGAAAGCCACCAGCCGTTCGCTCGGCGCCTTTGTCCTCGTTCTCCCATTGTGAAGCCGAAAAAGAAATAAATATTTATTTCAGCAAATCCAGTGGCGCCACTATTCAGCAATGCAGTCTGTTTAGATCAATTTGATCAACAGCAAATATGAACGTATAAAATCAAATATTAAGCGCTGCTCGTATTATTTAGTGCGTAAACTAAGACAAATCCGAACCCAGCATTGAGCGTCCATTAGATATAAACCAGGGATGGGCAGGGTCTGTATAAATAGTAACACAGACATAAGTCCACACTGACACCATGTGGCTAGTGGGCTACGTAAAGATAAAGAGAGCAGAAACCTGTCTTCTGCAAGGTAGCACTATATTTGCGTGGCTGCCCGGTACAATAGTGGATCTAATACTCAATCTGGGTCCAACTAACATGTAGCGTTGGTCTCCAGATCTGCTGTGACAGAGTGTCCCATCATAATTAGCCTCTCTTAGACTTTTAGAAGTACAGTCTGTATTTTTAACACTGCGATGCAAGAAGAACGGTGTTGCCATTTATAGGAGTTCAAGGACGAGTTTACAGTATTTGCGTTTCAGCACCATGGATAGGTATTCTGACCAGAGCTGTCTGTCCTGAACGACACGAAAACAATTCATTCCGTTTTACCTCTCCATTCAAGCAGAAGGAAGAGATCAGCATACCAACACTTTCCCAATAACCATATTACAGGATTTATATGCTTACTTTAAAATATCCATATCTTTACCCAAACTCCGATATCTGACAACCTTGGAATAACTGCGGTAGTAAAACATGTCGCACACTCGGGCAAAAAATATAGATTTGCTTGCTTTTTGTGTGCTGTTATCTTCAGGACGAGAAAAACCAACAGATTTCTGTACTGTGTGTAAAAAATATTAAATATTAAAAACGAACCATTGCACATAATGCAATTATTTTGTGTTCATTAGCGCACAAGATTTTCCATTAAAATGTAGAGAAATGTGAGGTCTGTCGACACAACAAAGAAAAGGAACTAAACTTTAGATACAATTAAATACTTACTAATCCAATGGGGATATCAATTACTGTTAAAATGGTTTCAATCACGACAATAAATCAGACCGAAAGATAAAAATATATAATAAAACTTCTAATGTGATCGACTTTAATTCAAAATTTTATTAGTGTTTTATGTAGTCAGAAACTGAAATGACTCATTAAAGAAAGTATATGTCATCAGTCATAACACAGTGACAGTGGAAAGTAGAATTTTTTTTTCCCACATTGTTTTCATGTCTTACCTCTGATGTCTTCCTCCTGTCAGGGAGCACCAGAGTGTTAGCGTTGCTTCCTGGTACAATAGTAGATCCAATACTCATTCTGGGTCCAACTAACATGTAGCGTTTGTCTCCAGATCTGTACTGGATGCTGTGACACAGTGTCCCATCATAATTAGTCTCTTGGAGATATTTAGAAGTGTAGTCTGTGCTGCTTTTTGAACACTGCATTGCAATCAGCACGATGATACTGATGACAAAAAGAAGTGAAACTGAGCCCAGAGTTATCATCAGATAAAGAGTCACATTATTCTCCTCCTCATCCTTTGCAGAACTTTTCACATCAGAAGCAGCAAAAGCCTCTTTGGGCTCCACAACTCTGACAATCACAGTAGCTGTTGCTGACAGGGAAACGTTCCCATTGTCTTTCACCAGTATGACCAGTTTGTGCTCAGCCTCGTCTGTCTCTGTGAATGAGCGAAGGGTTCTGATCTGTCCTGTATAGCGGTCCAAACCAAACAGACTGTGGTCAGTCACCTCCTGCAGTGAAAACAGCAACCAGCCGTTATATCCTATATCAGCGTCATAGGCTCTGACTTTAGTCACCAAGTGTCCTGCGTTCACATTGCGGGGAATCTCCTCCACACCTTCAGCAGAACCGTTGGAGCTGACTGGATACAGGATGACTGGAGCGTTGTCGTTCTGATCCAGAATGAACACGTTCACTGTCACGTTGCTGCTCAGGGACGGAGTTCCACCATCTGTGGCCACAACTTGGAACTGGAACGTCTTCAGGGTCTCAAAGTCAAAACTTTTTAACGCAGAAATGGCACCGTTGACTTCATTTATGTTTAGAAACGAAGTTAAAATGGGACCACGATTTCGGCTAAATGAATATGTCACTGCTGCATTTTCAGGTCCATCAGCATCTGTTGCACTGACCGCAAAAACCGACATTCCAGCATTATTGTTTTCAGTCACGTAAAAAGTGTATGGGCTTTCAGTGAACCGTGGACTATTATCATTAACATCTAACACGTCCACCTGTATCACCTTCGTGGATGAGAGGGCTGGGGTTCCTAAATCCTTAGCTGTAACTTTAATTTCATACGTCTGTGTTATTTCCTTGTCTAAATAACCTTTGGTGACCAAAGAGTAGGACTGTCCGTCAGGAGATGCCTTTAAGTCAAAAGGTAAATGAGCGGGAACACTACACACCACCTGTCCGTTCACACCCGAGTCAAGGTCCGTCACTCCCATCAACGCCACCACTGTACCAGGAGGGGCATCCTCTGGAATGCGACTGGAAAGAGATGTGATGTCAATCTCTGGGGAGTTGTCGTTCACGTCTTCCACTCGAACAACCACGTTGCAGTGCGTGGAAAGAGACGCGGCACCTTTGTCCGCAGCCAATACCTTCATCTCATATATCTGTTTTTCCTCGTAATCCAGGCCTCTCCTCACCGTTAATTTGCCAGTTCTACTATCCAAATCAAAAGCCTGTGATGTAAACCCTCTGATTTTGCCCCTTAATGAATATTCTATGTCGCTGTTTACACCTTCATCTGAGTCAGACGCGTTTACTGTCAGCAGAAACGTCCCTGCAGGTGCGTTTTCCTTTATCGTCGCGGTGTATTTCTGTTTATCACACACAGGTGGATTATCATTGACGTCAGATACATTAATAGTGATGTTAATGGTACCAGATTTGGATGGCTTTCCTCCATCTGTAGCTGTTAACAATAAATAGTGTTGAGCGGTGTGTTCTCTGTCTAAAGGCCGCTGCAAAATTAGGAATGGAACTTTTCCATCATCCCCAAAATCCTCAGTTTCCAGGCGAAAATAATGATTTTGGTTTAGTTTATAAGATTGCAATGAATTTAATGCTACGTCTAAATCATGCGCTCCTTCTATTTGAAATCTAGACCCGGCTATGGCGGACTCCAGCACATCTAATGTGCAGTTTTCTTCAGGAAATTTCGGCGGATTGTCGTTTACATCAAGTATCTCAACTATAACTTGATGCATCTCCAAAGGATTTTCAACAACTGCCTTTAGATTTACGATGCATGGAATTGTTTTTGCGCACAGCTGCTCTCTATCTACTCTCAGATTCACGGACAAAACTCCATCTCTTTGGTTTACCTTAAACAGATCGTGCTTTGTTCCTGACACGACACGGAGATTCCTGTCCGCCATTCTTCCAAGATCTAATCCAAGGTCTTTTGCGACATGTCCAACTACTGACCCCGGTTTTAATTCCTCCTGGATGGAATATCGTATTTGAGCAGATACTCCTTCAAAATGACACAGGAAGAGCACAAATAGACAATAAAAAATCCACACAGTCAGCCATTGTCCCATGGTGTCCGTTATCGCCATTGTTTACGAGAATCCTCCAAAAATCCGTAGATAAAATTATTCTGTAAGTGTCACTGTTCTTGAACGGATGTTAAACGCTAAAGAAATTCGGGAGCCGCTTTTTTTTTCAGACGCAAAATGAAGGCTTTTCAGTCCGTCCATTCAGGCTTTCTCTTTGGGTTGTGACTGAACACACATGCAAAAAAAAAGACCCCCTATACACACGAGAGAGGTGGTGATATACAGTCTAACAGCACCACCCGTTGTTTAGGACGGTGCTGTGTCCTGAAGACGCTTTATTCCAGATTAGATGTGATCTGGCCATAACACAACTGATTTATGCGTTTAATGCTAGAGGTTATGAATTAAGTAAATAATAACAAAATATTGTTTCCAAAATGTTCCAAATGATCTATTTCATGTGAAACTGAAATTTTTTCGTTTTATTTTAAAATATGTCACCCACAGTAAATAAAAATAAAACATCCCATTGTTTATTACATTTTTATTTCATCTATATTTTATAATATTTATTTTATTTTAGACATTAAACAACAACAACAACAACAACATCAACAACAACAACAACAACAACAACATCAACAACAACAACAACTACACTCCTGTAAAGATCTTGAATGATGTGGGCAAGTGGAGATTAATAGAAAAACAAAAGAAAAATCCAAATTAATTCATATTTACGCGAATATTTATAAGTAATTCACTCGACAAATTCAAAATAACATTCCCGTCATTATTTTATATATTTAGATTCTATTTCAGGGGACAACACGGTTGCGCAGTGGGAAGTGACGCTTCCTCAGGGCAGGGTCCCACTTGGGGCTTTCTGTGGGGAGTTTGCATCTTCTCCCCGGGACCTCTCCGGGATCGCAACCTCCTCTAACCTTCGAAATCATGCAAATTTGATGAATTGGACATTCTGAATTGCCTGTGGGGGTGACTATGAGAGTAAATATTTGTTTGTGTGTAGCCCTGTGATGGAGTGGTGATTTATACCCCACCTTCCCCACAAAAAACAGTTATAACCTGGATTCGGATTAGCGGTTGAAGATTAGACGATTAGTGATTTTCTCATCTTCAAGGAGATGAATATATTGCTTTCAGACACCTTTATAATGTATGTACATAACTATATTATCAAAACTGACGAATTTTAAAGGAAACCTGGTTATGGTTCATTATACTGGTCATAACGTAGATGATATTTTGTGATATCTTAAAATGTCCTCTTCTCAGCACACTCCCACAACCACCACCATCCTGCAGAGGTGAGTAGCGACATCTCCTGGATTAAAGCAGTAAATGCAGCTCTGGTGTCTTTCAGCACTGCAGTCTTCATACTTGACGGAATCCCGTCTTGTACACCTTGCAGGCGCGTACCGCAATGCAGCAGGACATGAATAATTAATAATCTAAACTAAAATAACTATAGAACTAACCGGAACTAGATGACCTAGATTCTGCTATTTAGTATTGGTTATGGAATTAGGTCAAATGTACACATTTGCTTCTACGTAATCGATGCGCATTGTGCGCATTCACCTCCTACAGTATATTCTGACTCCATCGTTTGTTCCATGTTAACACCACATTCCCTTTATTATAGGGGTAACGATCATATTCTCCACAGAATGCTCGTCCGCAGGATGCTGCACTGTGACGTACAGTGGGTATGTCAGAATATTAAATTACAGGCTGCTTTACAACACACTGCGAGCTCGAGTGAACAGACGTCGCGTTGCCATGGCAACGCCGTTTTCCATCGGTAGGTCACTGGCCGTGGTGCTGAAAGTGAGTCCAACGCAGACAGAGAATGAAGGCAGAGCTGTGAATGCTGCCAAGACTGGTGCAATATGCATTTTCCACACCTCGTTGTTTACAGTAATCATTCTGTTACTGTACCAGGGGAGTTGAATGTACACAGTGTACACAGCAGGGTGATTGTACAATACGTCCAATACTATCACACTGTATTATGAATTAGATTTTCTTCAGAATTACATCAAATTCATTCCAGCGTGATGATTGTTGTAGTTACCAGAACCAGCTGGTTATAGTTTTTAAGCTCATTATTTCACATTGGTGCAATCTTGTCATGTGACAACAGACTACAATATACTGTAGTGGTCAATGGACCAGAGCACAACAAGCAGTAGTTTGAAATTTGACTCTATAAGGTTCTGAGGCTGCAATTTATGTATTCTGTATTTTGTCATCTTCATACTGCAAAAAAACTAACAATAAACTGAATATTTATTGCCAGCTGAATTCCAAATGAACAGAATCATGGACCGATAGAACAAGCAATTCCTAGATGACTGCACTGTAAACCCTGATAAATCAAAATAACTCGATTTTGTTGTAATTGATACCCAAAGAATGTAAGTCATGGTATTACATTTTTAAGTAAACCAATCAAGTAATAAATATATTTTTTGGGAATATAATTTCTTAATCTATTCGTATTTTAAAATTCTGTCTCATCTTAAATATAACACTTAATTTTTGGATGTTTTATTTCTGTCATCTCGTTTAAATCTGAATTGAATGAAAATTATTTTCAATAAATTCTATTTAACCATCTTAAACTCAATGGATTTATTTTTGTACAATTTAGCTGGAAATCTACTAAAAATTCAGCTGTGCTAAACTCAAACACACCGACGTTTACAAAGTACTAGCCGACTTATGATTTATACACAAATACGACTAAAACTCAATTTTTACCATTCAATTTTTTATTCATTGCAAAACAAATTTAAAACATCTGTCACATCAATATACATGATCAATGTAACAACATCACAATGTATATCCACTTATGTAACACTGAAACTTATTTCAACTGTCAAAAGGCACTTAGGGATTTAGAAAAATGTAATAAGCGATTTTAATTTCCAAGCATTTTGTAGACCACACAACCATAACACCTGTTAGTTGTAGCTCAAAACTCAAGCCATTAAAATGAGAAAATAAACCAAAATGTCGCAGCTTGATTTATTTTAAAAGCAAGCGTTAAGAGCATTTAGGATTACATTAAAGATAACCAACATAACTTGCATTTCTCCTCCAGTGAATCATCTGCAGCCTGCAATAAAAACCTAAAAAAAAAAAATCAAATTCACCATCAGTAGAAGCGAACGGGGTTTTTTTCCAGTATGAAGCATATAATGCAATGATGTACATGTACATAATATGAACCACTGTACTGACACAGTTCATTTGCTGATGACTCATGAGAATAATCTGAAATAATTTGAAAGGTGAAGTCAGATTTCAGTCTGATCTGCAAACTTCTGATCCAAACAGTGGATCAGTGGCATGGTGCAGTGCATGCATAAGATTTTTCTGTGGATAAATATTTTTATCTGTACTGCATACAATCAACAGACTGCCCTTTTACTTTTAATAAAGCATTCTAAGTCCACATGCACTTATTTCAAAACAAAAATTGAAACACAAATGAAGAAAATCCAAATTGAAAATATATTTGAATTGCTGTAGTGCTTTAGTTCACATTTAATCCACAGGGGACAATATGAAACAATTCAATATACTCTAGTCAACAAGTGTGTCATTAAATTCTGTTTCTTCAATAAAACATTTACTGTCACAATACAAAAATATACTTTCTGGTGAATGTTAATATGTATTACCGAATCCCATTAGCCATCAATCTTTAGAGTTCACAGTATATTTTTTCTTTGATTTTGACAATAATGAGAAATAAATTTATATTTAGTCTCCATGATACATGATCCTATAATCCATCCATCCTTTTTGCGCTCTAACTGCAGACTATCACCTTTAATCTCGGGGTATTTACATCCTAATCTGGTGAACAGAATAGGAATTACTGTACATCAGTTTCTGTATGTGCTTCCCACATTTTAAGAGACCAAAAGTAATGAGACAAATAATAAATAATAAATAATAATTAATAAATCAAAAATCAAACTTTCCTTTTTTAATAATTGCCTGTAAATAATTTAGAGTAAATTACAGCCTGAAGACTGGAATGCATTCCTGCCATCCACTAAATTCCAAACGTACTTTTTACATTCAGACACACCGACGCTACTTTACTTTACTTGTATTCTCCCGACTTTTGTAACATACCCAAAGCAAATACTGCGTTGTTGTAGAAGCGCAGCCATCTTGAATATTTTACAAACGTGACGTCGCAGCATGAACGTCGTGACGTTGATGACGTCAGACCTCACGTCCCCTTCGTTCAGCAGTACGTGCTCTGAGGGATGGGTCACCAGCTGGTTTTCATTTCTGTGCCAATGTTTCTTATAACGCAGCAGTACTGTTAAAGTTGACGGTGTACCGTTTGTTTAAAAAAAATCACTTTGAAAGACAAATAAAAAGTTCCCTTTGTACAGTGCGCATGTTTGTAGGACCTTTTTCAGTGCTGGAATAAAGACAGCATCTGTCCCTGTTTATCATGACCTCATCTCTCTGGGTCTGGGGAGATGAGATCATGTGTGATCGGTATTGTCTGGCTGAGGTGTAATGTAGCTTCTGTTTTCCAATACATGTTAGTTTTAATGCTTCTTAGTAGTATAATACTGGTCAAATACAAAATATATAAATTACAGCCTCAGAATCCCATAGTGGTAAATTAACTTTTTCACATTGTAGGTCATAAAAATAGTTTTTACTCAGATTGTGTTATGGATTTAAGATTGCACTGTGCAGGAAACCTCAGAGAAAAATTTTAGCTTCTAAATACCACGTGTAGATTTTGATGTGTTTTAATAGAACACACCACTGATTTATGAGTTATGCTAAATCATGAAAATGTGGTACACCCAAAATTGTGCGACCACAGTTGTGTCTATTTGTTTTGAATTATATTCATTTATTTAACGTTCATATTTAAAGAAATGTAGTTAATGTAGCCAGCGGAATGTGGAACCTTTGTCACGGGAGCAGGTGTACCCCGGGTTGTCTAAGGTGGGACCCTCCTCCCACATTTCAGATGTAACCTGAACGACAAAGCAAGCGGTGCGTTTCTTCATTACTGCTACTTTTCATCTGTTTCACCTGTCAGTAGTTGGTAAAAGTAACCAGTTTCAACCCGTTGAGAGTTAATGTCGCACGGAAAGTGTTAAAAAGAACGTGTGACAATGTTTTAAGTGTTTTTGTTAACTTTGTAAATCGTGAAAATGCCGCCAAGTCGGCAGGTGCATCACAGGTGTTTTGGGTTCGCTTTAACCTTAGTTTAGTCTTGCAGGCAGACCGGTAGCATTGCTACAGAGTGAGATTCGGGCTCCCACATGATTAATATTACAGAAAGTTATTGTGTTAAATGATTTACCAAAAATGTAAGCTAATGTTAATATATTTGTTTTGTATGGATTATGAAATATGTTGCTAAAGTGTTTATAATTTAGAAGTTGAAGTTGAAGGGCGAAATGTTATGTATTGTTTTATTGTGACTTGTGACCTGTACCAAAAACATTTTCCTTGGATGGAGTTGGCTTTAAATGCATTTTCATAATTATTCATTATACATAAAAGCTCCAAATTTCATATAACTCATTACATAGCCTGGATCACTCAGTGTCCATTCTTCTTTATCCCCAGAATCTACATGGAAATACTGTAGATCAACATGTGTGTGTTGTGCTTAATAAAGTATACTTCTTCTTCTTCCTGGAATCCAATGACTACAACATACTGTACATATTCTGCACTTGAACTGCTTAAAATCACCCAATTAAAAGAAAAATCTTCATAAATAAAAGAAGAAAAGTCTTTACTTTCCTAAAGTGGACAACAGCTATTGGCCACTATGTAGTACTGCCATTCATATCTTTGATTGTAATGAAATGGGTACATATCAACAAAAATAAGTAGTGATTGAGATACTTTACCAAAATTCAGTGCATGGGAAAAACTGTTTGGCCTCATAAATATTTGGAAAGAAATAGTTGTGTTCTGGTGGATGTTAAAAACGTGTCGAAGCATGTCAGATTCACTGAAAAGAGTTACCAATAGTATTAAGTAGGAAAATGTGGGACTGCTTACAAGATCATCTGAATGTACACTGGTTAATTTAAATTTGA
This sequence comes from Antennarius striatus, assembly GCF_040054535.1. Taxonomy (NCBI): domain Eukaryota; kingdom Metazoa; phylum Chordata; class Actinopteri; order Lophiiformes; family Antennariidae; genus Antennarius; species Antennarius striatus. Next base: position 11,469,895 of record NC_090785.1, read on the forward strand.
AATAAAATTATGACTGGATAGTAAAATGCTCAGATTACTTAACCTGTTGTGAGAGAAAAGCATGGTCTAGCTATTTAAATTATCCCGCAATTAACCTGTTACTCCCACACTCACCTGGTCCAATTCTTCTGTGATGCTACAGCACTACCTAGGTTCAGTCCATGTGACTCTTACTGCTTTGACTGTCAGATGGAAGCACAAGCAGAATTTTTCAGTTTGATGTAAATTGATAAATTTCTGATTATTCAGAAACCCCTTAAACATACCCATTTTTTCCTTAAGTGATAATCAAAGGAAACAACAGATCCTTTAAATATTCAAAGTTGTTTGAATTAATCCACTGGACTTTAAAAAAATCCTTGAAGACATTTCACCTCTCATCCAAGAGGCTTCTTCAGTTCTGAAACAACTTTGGGTAACCATGACCTGGATGAGTAAGAACCTAGAGTTCCTTTAAATTGAATATATTTTGAATATATTTTAATTTGGTATTAATACTATCCTAGTCGTCGTCTTCTTTTCCTTTCAGCTTTTCCCTTCAGGGGTCGCCACAGTGAATCAGTTGCCTCCATCTAACCCTGTCTTCTGCATCCTCTTCTCTCGCACCAACTACCTTCATGTCCTCTTTCACTATATCCATAAACCTCCTCTTTGGTCTTCCTCTAGGCCTCCTGCCTGGCAGTTCAAAACTCAGCATCCTTCTACCAATATATTCACTATCTCTCCTCTGGACATGTCCAAACCATCTCAGTCTGGCCTCTCTGACTTTATCTCCAATACTATCCTAGTACTAGTGAGAAAAAAGAAACAACACCGGTAAGTTTTGGTCTTTAAGCTTATCTTTAAACTTTAACCTATCACTATTCATTGTAAGTTTGTGGATCACTATAGCTCAAGATTGACATTTAATCTTGACTCCCAAGTTGTGTGAACATCTGTACTAGTCTCACATGAAAACAGTTGCAAGTTTGCAAATAAGGCTTTCTGATATGGAAATTCTGTCAATTTCATCTGTTTCAACTGTGTTTACAGTACAGAAGTCCAGGAATCCTGATTATGTATTCACAGAAAGTTAGCAGTATAGTTGACCTGAAAAAAAAACCCACCTTGTGGGCCAGATAATTTTGTCAGGGCTATAAATTCCCTAAAGGTTTTTTTTTAAATTTTTATTTAAATGAAGCTGAACACGTTTTTAATAAGCTACCACGGGTGAGACAGACAACAGAAAAATAAGGTACTGAAGTAGGCCTTTAATTTATTGACACTATTGTCACATACTTTGTTCCATCTTTTGAGCTAGACCAGAACCAGTATTTATGTAACAGGAATACAGCTGGACCAATGCAATGCTATTCATTGTTATGCAATACTCAAGAAATTCTGAAGTCCATCACTAATTTTTGTGTTTTGTTTTTTTCTTTAAAATACTGTACACACTAGACTGTATCATAAAGAAAGCTCACGTTACACAAGATACTACATTACTTTACAATGAAAGTAAAAAAAACAAAAAAACAACTGTGAAAGCTTACCTACAACATTTCCACTTTATAGAAATAATGAAATGTGAGTCGTACTGAGCAGTTTGGCTGTATGATGTCTGACTATTGCATTGATTCACATCTGGCTCAGAAATATGATGGCACAAGAGTTCTTTCCACATTGGCATTAAATCTATACATGAATATGGCTTATTTATACACACAGATACATGATTTGATGTATATATAAATCAGTCACGTCCATGTTTGTATTTACTTGTTGCATTTGAAATGCATCCCATCCTTTGTACAGTAACCAGTAATACACAAGCACAGCTTCCATTCTTTTAAATTAACCACAGTAATGCTGTTTGTTATCGTAAGTAAACATTAATAACTTAACTGGAATTTTCAGATTGTTACACAGCTCAGAAGACAGTGATGCTGAGGAACGTCCAGAGTTTGAAAATATCTAGTTTAAAATAAGTGAAAGTGTATGGTTGTGTTGTATATACGTACATCAACTATAAAAAGTTGCCAACCTATTCATCATCAAAGTAAAATTAGAAGTCGGAACCAAATGACTCACACTCTCCCCCATGTGACCATAAAATTCAAGCAGACTGTAAACTTTAACTTGACTAACTAGAGAAATACGATGCAACACTTATATGTAATATTGAGTATTGGTCCCATTAAAATACAATTATCAATCTTGTTTTGAACAATGAGGCCTATCTACAGATAATGCATAGCTCAATGTCTTATGACTAAAGTCGTCAAAGTACTGAGTTATCCATTCAAAAACAACTGAAAGGCAGGTAAGTAACAGCTAAAGGCATCTGTTTAGTGTACTGTTCAACTTCAATTCATCTCCTCATACTTAACATATATACTTAGGCTTGGCTCATATACAGTGTAAAACACATATTCAAGCACAAACATGGCACCGCTAAAAGCTACTACAATTATAAAATACCATTGTCCTTTTGTTCCAAACTTTAAAATCACATTTTGGTGCTTTTCTGACAGTTAATTATTTGTGCTGTTTCATTTCTATGATTGATACCTTGTATAATACACATCAAAGATATTATAGAACATGACAAAGCACAGAGGTTAAAAATGAAACACCCACTTTAGTCAGTCTCTTAAAGGCATTTCAACATTCCCATGTCCACATAGAGGCTTCTTAGAACATACAGGCTTATTTTTTTGTTTTTGTGCAGTCTGCTTCTCTGTGGATATACCCTCTTGTATGGTTGAATATGTTTGAAACCATGCAGTCTCATCATGCATATTAAATAGACATAGAGACAATGTTGATTGGCCTTTTCGTGTGGTTGTGTGATTGATCAGTCACCGTAGTCCATTTTGGCTACACATTGTGAGAAGCAATGATCAGACTGAGCAGGATAAACGTAGGGTGGGTGGATATGGACAGATGGTTCTTCTCCCCTCTTCCTGTCAGCATCAATCCAATACACAGCTCACATCTTGGCCTTATGTGGAACTGCTACTGGTGGTGGTAGATGCCTGCCAATGACACAAGAGAACAGAATGAGTCCTGGGAAAGTTCCAGTACAATAACAGCCTTCTGACCAAAATGACATATCTCATGCAGCTGGTGTTTGTCACTAAGAAAGGGGATTCAGGCAGAAGACAGTGGGTGAAAAACATCCTTGTCTGTGGTGAGGTGATGGGGTTATATGAATGGATACCATGCTCCCAAGATTTTTAGACAGAGGCTGGTTGCTAGGTAACTGGGTGACTGTTTTCTATTTCACTCCTGTGCAAAAAAATTGGGTCAGAATTTACACTACAGCAGGCAGAAAATTTGAAAGTGCAATTCTGCGTCTTTGAACACAAATTAAACTTCACATGCAAGAAATTCTATTGAGAGTATTGTGATTGAGTTAAAAGCATATCAGTACATGATTGATGTGTGTTAACAGCAAAAAACAAGAGTGTGTAGAATGTTAAGTAAGCAAATTTCAAAATTGTGAGGTGAACTGAACGATTCAATTTAATTCTGTGATCACAGAGCTTCAGAAGGGACAGCATGATGATGTCATTAGTCTATGTTCAAAAACGAACGCTCTATGAGGCCAGAAGACAAGGTCTGGACACACAATACTTGACCCACACTTTTGTCACTATAAATAGTGACAAAGAAAGGAATACTAGTTCATAGTACATCATCTGGATCACCACTTTATACTGTCTGAAGAATGGAAACAGATTGTTAGACTTTGTGCATTATCCAGTGTGGTTACTATGGCCTGTCTTTGTCCCCTAAAATGAATATAAAAATATCAAGGACATATCATTCTGCTTTGTAATAATACATAACCACTTTGAGACAGGTTAATAATCCAAAAACTATTGATAAAGCCATTGTCAATTATTGTAGAAATGAGATTGCATAGACACATTTCTGTAGGCTTATAGCATGAGCCTCTGAAATTTGTTATTTTATCAGGCAAGAAAAGGTTTATAAAGGAGAATTGGTAAACTGTGTGTGGCGTCAATTGAATGACCATTTATAAGTTAAAAAACAGACTCCTGCACTGGAAGAATTTTTTTTTAAACGAAATTACAGGAATCCACAAATCAAACAAAACAGAACAACTCAATCGCAACAAAATCAGTTAAAAGGGCATCCAGTGTGGGGGAATGAGACACCTGCATACCTCCAGCTGTAGAGTGGACTTCCTTCATTTAGGGTACTTAAGAGTGGGAGAAAAACAAAACAAGCAGTTCATTGGTCAGATTTTCACAGGTACAAATAGAATGATTTGTGTACGTATCTTATGATTAAAGCATCAGTGTCAAGGGCACTATCAATGAAATGTTATCCATTCCAACTGAGTGAAAAACAAGTTTGAATATTAAACAAAATCATTGTCTTCAGATAAGCATACTTACCACAAACCAAGAAGCACACACACATTCACACACACACACACACACACACACACACACACACACACACACACACACACACACACACACACACACACACACACACGGGGCCTGCAAGCATGCAAAAGTGAGAGGTAGAAATGCAGGCAGTTCCTTCATGGTGTGCGCAAAGAACAACTTGCGAGGGGATGGTGCCTTACTCAAGGGCACCAGTGTTCAGATAGTGAACTAGTTCTCTTCACTGCCAGTTCAAACTTTTTGGTTCACCCTCCAGTCTCCCGCCCTAGTGGATTGAGCTACTGCTGTCAATACAAATAAAGGGTTATATTTGCAGTTGAGCTGTTAAAAAAAGAAAGAAAGAAAAGCCATAGAGAAAAACATTAAGCACCATCATATGCTGTTGCAACACAATTTCGCGACGCTGCAAATATTACCAGTGTTTGAAGATGTCAGACACTTGACAACTATTTTCACATGAACTGCACAACAAATCTTGTTAGTACCGTTCTTCAGCTACCTGAGTGGTTTATCCTGATTAAGTCTATGAAACTATATTTTATTTCTTGTATCGTTTGAAAAGTGACAGCATTCCCTCTCACACATTAATGATGTCATTCCTTTATGGATTTAATGGAGTTGGCTATATGTTGAACTAAAGAGTTGAAAAAAATTTGTTTTAAAGAAATTTTCCTCATCGCAAAAAACATTTAAATCACACAAGAATGATTGACAATACGGCAGTCAAGAAATTAGCTATGAAACAATTTAATAGAAGAGCAGCCAGTTTTCTTGAATAATAAATGGATGGTTCAAATAGTTATAATGTCAGCAGCTACTTGTACCTGCAGAGTAGAAGCTGCTGAGTCACTGGTGTCTGTCAGTCCTGTTCCTCTTGGTATGCTGGACACGATGTATCTGGAGCCCTTTGGCACAGGCTGTCTAACCACCAGCTTTCCTTTCCTGGTCTCTGCCAGAAACAGACTGTACCAGTAGGCATCGTTGGACACCAGAGTGGAATCTGCGATGGTGGAGTTCCTCTCACTGATCACACTGTTCCTGCAGGGAGGAGCTGCTTTGCTGGCCTTGGGTTTCTGACACTTCAGCACGATGGTGACCAATATGGTGATCAGCAGGAGAAATGACACCGAACCCAGACCGATGACCAGATACAGGTTCAGGTCTGAAAAGATGTCGTATTGGAGAGGCACCTCAGTCATGTCAGAGTAGGCCTTCACGGCAGTCTCCACTGTGGACAGCTTGATGGTGACTGTAGCAGAGAGAGCAGGCTCGCCGTTGTCCTTGGCAACCACAACCAGTTGCAGATGTCGTGGATCTCTGTAACTGAACATCCTCATAGTCCGGATCTCTCCGTTGTATTGGTCCAGACTGAACAAGGTGGCGTCAGGCACCCGCAGAAACTGGTAGGTAATCCGAGAATTGTGCACAGAGTCCACGTCTAACGCTATCACCTTGGCAACCAGAGAGCCTTTGTCAGTGGATCTGGGGATCTTCTCCTCCACCACTGATCCATGCGCACGCCACGGGGAGACAATAACTGGGATGTTGTCATTCTGGTCCACAATAATGATGTGGACGGTCACGTTGCTGCTGAGTGGAGGAGAACCAGAGTCTCTGGCCTCGATGTGGAACAGAAACTCCTTCTCGATCTCATAGTCAAAAGTTTTTAGTGCGTAAAGATTCCCGTTCTCTGGATTGATGGAGAACAGCATGGACATGGAGGTGTTGGCTATCTCCTTCTCCAGGATGAAATAAACTAGATACTGGTTTTCATGGAGGTCGGGGTCAAAGGCAGAGAGGGAACTGAGCAAGGCCCCAGGAGCGTTATTCTCCATCACACGTATCGTATAAAATGACTGAGGGAACTGTGGAACATTGTCATTAACATCCAGCAGTTCTAACGTCATAGTTTCATTGTCAGACAAAGGAGGAGAACCTCTGTCTGTAACAGTGAAAGTGATGTCATATTCTGGAACCTTCTCGCGGTCTAACGGCTCTGACACCACTAATTCATAATAGTGTTCAGAGGACTCCCTCAGTTTGAAAGGCATGTTGTCTGGAATACGCACATCGACCACTCCATTGTCTCCTGAGTCTTTATCACTGACACTAACCACAGCTATCACTGTGTCTATGGATTCATCTTCTTTGATGGGACTTTGAAATGATTTGATTGATATTTCTGGATGATTATCATTCATATCTGTCACCTGGATTGTCAGTTTACATTGTCCAGATAAAGAATTAGGCCCCTTATCACTTGCAATGACCTCCATTTCATACAGCTTCAAATCTTCATAATTTATCATCTCTTTCACTCGGATTTCACCGTTATCTGGATTCAGGGTAAACATCTGCTGGGTTCTCTCTGATGTATACAAACTATATGAATACATGATCTCAGAATTAGACCCCTCATCTAAATCAGTAGCGTTTAGTTTAATCACGAGACTTCCAGTCGGAGAGTTTTCCGTCACGTCTATGACGTCATGGTCTTTGTCAAATGAAGGGGCGTTGTCGTTCACATCAAGCACGCGAACGATGATGCTGGCTGTACCTGTGCGCGTGGGGACTCCACCGTCCACAGCAGTCAGAATCAGGTTATGAACAGCCTGCTGCTCTCTGTCCAAAGCTTTTCTTAAAATCAAATCCGCAAACTTTGTTCCGTCTCTTCCCGTTTGGATTTCGATAGAAAAATGTTCGCTTGAGCTCAGATGATAATTCTTTACAGAATTCGCTCCAACATCTGGGTCCGCAGCGTGATTCAAAGAGAATCTCTCTCCAACGGGACTCGACTCAGAGATGTCCAAATGCATTGTTCCTCGACGGAAATGAGGAGCGTTGTCATTAATATCCGTGATTTCCACCTCAATATTGAACATTCGTATTGGATTTTCAATTGTGGCGTCTAGTTTAAGTACGCAGTATATCGTTGTCTTGAGAGGACATAAAAACTCTCGGTCTATCGTTTCCAAAATAAACAGCTCCCCTGTGTCTTTGTTGATGTCAAGGTATTTTTTGTTGGCGACTACATCTATCCGCATTTTCCTTTCCTTCAGCGTCTTCACATCTAACCTCAAATCAGTTGCTAGATTAGCAACGACAGATCCTTCTTCCAATTCTTCAGGAACAGAATAATGGGTGACAGCGATCACGGTACTCATTAGCGCAGAGATGAAGAGAAAATCAAAAACATACCCTCTCCTGTGTAACAGTCGGTTACGGTGCGCCATCCTTACTTCAACAAAGACTTAAATTCTGTTGCGATGCGGACAAAACCGTCCCAAGGACCACCCAACACAACGATCTCCAAGGAAAACCTCTCCTCAGTGCAGATCAGTGACGTTCCCTCTCATGAATTCTGTCAGTCGTTTCTCCAATAGAATCTCGCGAGAACGATGAGATCATCAGGACGTGTTTTCATGGAGAGCAGCGACCATGTACTCGTGTGTTATAGCGTTTTACATTTTTATAAAACTAACAAAAAAATAATCAGAACCACAAATAACTGAACAAATAAGCAAGACGTAAACGGACATAAGCCTTTGCTAATTTCCAGTGATTGTTTCTAAAGGTTTACTCCCAGTTTGGGAGATGACACTACTAAAAATACGGTGTTTAATTTTTTGTTACCCTCTATAATGCATTTTATGGTATTTATATTTGTTTCGTTTTGTTTCTTCATTCTTTAATCCTCAATAAAGTTGAAGTGTTTTTAACACTGCACCTGCGTTCTCTCGGCGTCCGCGATTTACGCACGGTGGTCAGCGCGTAAAACCATATCAAACATTAGGTATGAAGGGTTCAGGTATTTGTGATTATTAAAGGCGTCGGATTATATAGTGTCAGTGTGCCTAACGTCTTATCAAAGTCCTCCTTCCACGACCTAATGTATGCAGACACTTCTTAGCTGATAGAACAAATATTGATAATATTTGGGGGAAATGGGGAATAGTTTGTTTGGCAAAATGCCTTTTGAAGCTCACACAGTAAGAACCGTATAGAGTAGAAACAAGAAGTGGTGAAAGAAGATTGCAATTTGTTGTCATAACTTTGAGAATCAACAAGTGAGGATATGTTGACATTTGAGAAAGTCTTGCGTCCAGAATTCAAAATAAGCTGAAGCAGCATTTACTTAAAAGTATCAAAAGTAAAAGCAATGAATATATAACATGTTCACTTTCAAAAAAAAGTTACATGATGGAAGAGTCAATGTCTAAAAGATGATCCATGTGGCTTCAAAGGTTTTCTATTGTTCTGATGAGGTTATTTCGGTTCACATATCAATATTGTGTCCTAGATGTAAAGCGATTTAATGTCCACTTTGGGTGTCAACACTGACAATAACATTTGTGAGGTTTGACTCTTTTCCACATGTTCAGAAAATACAAATTGTATTCACTGTGCATGAGATGCAGGAAGACTACAAATTATGATGTGACAACATGAGAAGAACACTATGATTACAATGACTTCTCTAAGATTCTTTATAAGAATCTTAGTACTGAGCACCCTCTTCTTCACTCTGCTAACCCATGACTGCACACCAACTTCCAGCTCCAACCTCTTCATAAAGTTTGCAGACGACACAACTGTGGTTTGACTCATCAACAACAACGATGAGACAGCCTACAGAAATGACGTGAGCCACCTGGCTATGTGGTGCTAGGACAACAATCTCCATCTGAATGTGGAGAAGATGAAGGAGATTGTTGTGGACTTCAGGAGAGCACGCATCCAACATGCTCCAGTAACCATCGACGGTGCTGCAGCGGAATGCATCAGCAGCACCAAATTCCTGGGTGTGCACATCTGAGAAGACCTGTCCTGGGACTGCAACAATGCATCGCTGGCCAAAAAAGCCCACCAGCGCCTCTACTTCCTCCACAAACTGAGGAGAGCAAAAGCCCCACCCCCCATCATGCTCACTTTCTACAGAGACACCATCAAGAGTATCCTGACCAGCTGCATCACTGTGTGGTACAGTACCTGCACCGTTTCCTGCCGTAAGACCCTGCAACGCATCGTGAGAGCAGCTGAAAAGATCACTGGTGTCTCTCTCCCTTCCCTCACAGACATTTATAACACCCACATCAACTGCAAAGCCATCAGCATTGCAGGTGATCCCACCCACCCCTCTCACAGCTTTTTCAGCCTGCTGCCATCAGGTAGGAGCAGCAGAGTGTGCGGGCCAGAACCAGCAGGCTCAAGGACAGTTTCTTTCACCAGGCGGTCAGGAGGCTCAACTCCCGCCCTGCTCTGCCCCCTGCCACAACCCTGAACTCTTCTCTCACTTTTCCCTGTCCTACCCCCCACCCCCCAGCGCCTGACTACCTCTCTCTCCCCCGTCTAAGGGGGGGGGGGGGAGACGGCGCACACATCACTTCCACTATGGGATTAGAAAGTGTATAGAGATGTTTACCATTTCTCGTGTTTTGTCTCATACTGTGTGCTGTACTGTCTGATGTACTGTCTGTTTTGTCCTGCCTGTATTGTACTGCCTGTGTTACTGTCTGTCTTGTACTGCCTGTTTACCATGGGTAAGAGAGGATTGAAATTTCATCTGTACTGTATGTCCTGCATATGTAGTGCACTTGACAATAACGTTGACTTTGACTTTGTACATCTCTGAGTAATGAATTGAAGTTAATTATTTCCCTCTCATACCTGCAGAGTAGAAGCTGCTGAGTCACTGGTGTCTGTCAGTCCTGTTCCTCTCGGTATGCTGGACACGATGTATCTGGAGCCCTTTGGCACAGGCTGTCTAACCACCAGCTTTCCTTTCCTGGTCTCTGCCAGAAACAGACTGTACCAGTAGGCATCGTTGGACACCAGAGTGGAATCTGCGATGGTGGAGTTCCTCTCACTGATCACACTGTTCCTGCAGGGAGGAGCTGCTTTGCTGGCCTTGGGTTTCTGACACTTCAGCACGATGGTGACCAATATGGTGATCAGCAGGAGAAATGACACCGAGCCCAGACCGATGACCAGATACAGGTTCAGGTCTGAAAAGATGTCGTATTGGAGAGGCACCTCAGTCATGTCAGAGTAGGCCTTCACAGCAGTCTCCACTGTGGACAGCTTGATGGTGACTGTAGCAGAGAGAGCAGGCTCGCCGTTGTCCTTGGCAACAACAACCAGTTGCAGATGTCGTGGATCTCTGTAACTGAACATCCTCATAGTCCGGATCTCTCCGTTGTATTGGTCCAGACTGAACAAAGTGGCGTCAGGCACCCGCAGAAACTGGTAGGTAATCCGAGAGTTGTGCACAGAGTCCACGTCTAACGCTATCACCTTGGCAACCAGAGAGCCTTTGTCAGTGGATCTGGGGATCTTCTCCTCCACCACTGATCCATGCGCACGCCACGGGGAGACAATAACTGGGGTGTTGTCATTCTGGTCCACAATAATGATGTGGACGGTCACGTTGCTGCTGAGTGGAGGAGAACCAGAGTCTCTGGCCTCGATGTGGAACAGAAACTCCTTCTCGATCTCATAGTCAAAGGTTTTTAGTGCGTAAAGATTCCCGTTCTCTGGATTGATGGAGAACAGCATGGACATGGAGGTGTTGGCTATCTCCTTCTCCAGGATGAAATAAACTAGATACTGGTTTTCATGGAGGTCGGGGTCAAAGGCAGAGAGGGAACTGAGCAAGGCCCCAGGAGCGTTATTCTCCATCACACGTATCGTATAAAAAGACTGAGGGAACTGTGGAACATTGTCATTAACATCCAGCAGTTCTAACGTCATAGTTTCATTGTCGGACAAAGGAGGAGAACCTCTGTCTGTAACAGTGAAAGTGATGTCATATTCTGGAACCTTCTCGCGGTCTAACGGCTCTGACACCACTAATTCATAATAGTGTTCAGAGGACTCCCTCAGTTTGAAAGGCATGTTGTCTGTGATACGCACATCGACCACTCCATTGTCTCCTGAGTCTTTATCACTGACACTAACCACAGCTATCACTGTGTCTATGGATTCATCTTCTTTGATGGGACTTTGAAATGATTTGATTGATATTTCTGGATGATTATCATTCATATCTGTCACCTGGATTGTCAGTTTACATTGTCCAGATAAAGAATTAGGCCCCTTATCACTTGCAATGACCTCCATTTCATACAGCTTCAAATCTTCATAATTTATCATCTCTTTCACTCGGATTTCACCGTTATCTGGATTCAGGGTAAACATCTGCTGGGTTCTCTCTGATGTATACAAACTATATGAATACATGATCTCAGAATTAGACCCCTCATCTAAATCAGTGGCGTTTAGTTTAATCACGAGACTTCCAGTCGGAGAGTTTTCCGTCACGTCTATGACGTCATGGTCTTTGTCAAATGAAGGGGCGTTGTCGTTCACATCAAGCACGCGAACAATGATGCTGGCTGTACCTGTGCGCGTGGGGACTCCACCGTCCACAGCAGTCAGAATCAGGTTATGAACAGCCTGCTGCTCTCTGTCCAAAGCTTTTCTTAAAATCAAATCCGCAAACTTTGTTCCGTCTCTTCCTGTTTGGATTTCGATAGAAAAATGTTCGCTTGAGCTCAGATGATAATTCTTTACAGAATTCGCTCCAACATCTGGGTCCGCAGCGTTATTCAAAGAGAATCTCTCTCCAACGGGACTCGACTCAGAGATGTCCAAATGCATTGTTCCTCGACGGAAATGAGGAGCGTTGTCATTAATATCCGTGATTTCTACCTCAATATTGAACATTCGAATTGGATTTTCAATCGTTGCATCTAGTCTGAGAAAGCATGACGTGGCTGTCTTCAGGGGACACAGAAACTCTCGGTCGATCCTCTCCAGAATAAACAACTCTCCCGTATCTTTGTTGATGTCAAGGTATTTTTTATTTCCGACAACGTCGACGCGCATTTTTCTTTTATTCAGGCTTCTGACGTCTAATCCCAAATCAGTTGCTAGATTAGCAACAACAGATCCTTCCTCCATTTCTTCAGGAACAGAATAATGGGTGACGGTGAAGACCGTGTTCACGACGGCAGAAACGACGATAAATACTGTCAGGAAGCCTCTCCAGGAAAACTGGCGAATGGGAAGAGCCATTGAGGATAATCCTGAGATTTGGAACGCGATGTGAAATGGAGAGAAAAAGATTTCTAGAATATACGACGTCGTCGACGGTTTTCAAGCAAAGCGTTTCTTTATGCTGGTAGCACAGATTTGAGTGTGTTCTACGTTTGGTTGCCGCACCTCGATCGACCAATCGGGAAAATGATGACTTCATCAGTGAGCGATTGTTTTATTTTATTTTAATTTTTTTGTGCAGAACAGCGACTTGCACAGACTATGATCCTTTTCACCTCCTAATTTTATAAAAATGTCCAGAATTAATAGAAAAAATAAAACGTGTGAATTTGTCTTTGATTTTCGTCTTGTTTATCATCATGTAAATGGAACATTATTTTTTTTTAACATTTGAATTTCAAGATGAAAAATGACCATCTATTAGTGCAACGGTTATGAAGGATAACAGACACTTGTTATAGTTTGGCTTTTGATTTTTTTTTTTTTTGCATAACCGATTCCTGTGAGTTCAAAGAATTTCCCCTGAACGCAGTGAGTGTATATATCACTAGATTTGCTGTATGCAAACAATGAACATTTACTTTGTCATTGGTAAAAACTTGCGTTCTTTGCTTGATTGAGATGTTTCGGAGAATTTGGATCTTGCAACACAGAGTGCTATTCCGATGCAATAATGATTTTAAATCATGAGTTATTAAATAAAACATTGATAAAAGAAAACCTGTTGATGGAAATATTTTAGGAGCAACTTTACCTGTTTAAAAAGGATTATAATATTTTCAAGATGACAGGATCCCAACTCAAATAAAATCAAACAAGGGATAAATAATCTGTTAAAAGTTTCAATATCAGTGAATTTATTTCAAATTTTCCAAAAATTAAAAGAAACGCAATACCTCAAGAATATTGAAAAGTATGACGCTCTGGATCTAGCAATATTGTGGACACATGTGTCAAATTATATCTCTAACTCGGTGTATTCCATACCTGCAGAGTAGAAGCTGCTGAGTCACTGGTGTCTGTCAGTCCTGTTCCTCTCGGTATGCTGGACACGATGTATCTGGAGCCCTTTGGCACAGGCTGTCTAACCACCAGCTTTCCTTTCCTGGTCTCTGCCAGAAACAGACTGTACCAGTAGGCATCGTTGGACACCAGAGTGGAATCTGCGATGGTGGAGTTCCTCTCACTGATCACACTGTTCCTGCAGGGAGGAGCTGCTTTGCTGGCCTTGGGTTTCTGACACTTCAGCACGATGGTGACCAATATGGTGATCAGCAGGAGAAATGACACCGAGCCCAGACCGATGACCAGATACAGGTTCAGGTCTGAAAAGATGTCGTATTGGAGAGGCACCTCAGTCATGTCAGAGTAGGCCTTCACAGCAGGCTCCACTGTGGACAGCTTGATGGTGACTGTAGCAGAGAGAGCAGGCTCGCCGTTGTCCTTGGCAACCACAACCAGTTGCAGATGTCGTGGATCTCTGTAACTGAACATCCTCATAGTCCGGATCTCTCCGTTGTATTGGTCCAGACTGAACAAGGTGGCGTCAGGCACCCGCAGAAACTGGTAGGTAATCCGAGAGTTGTGCACAGAGTCCACGTCTAACGCTATCACCTTGGCAACCAGAGAGCCTTTGTCAGTGGATCTGGGGATCTTCTCCTCCACCACTGATCCATGCGCACGCCACGGGGAGACAATAACAGGGGTGTTGTCATTCTGGTCCACAATAATGATGTGGACGGTCACGTTGCTGCTGAGTGGAGGAGAACCAGAGTCTCTGGCCTCGATGTGGAACAGAAACTCCTTCTCGATCTCATAGTCAAAAGTTTTTAGTGCGTAAAGATTCCCGTTCTCTGGATTGATGGAGAACAGCATGGACATGGAGGTGTTGGCTATCTCCTTCTCCAGGATGAAATAAACTAGATACTGGTTTTCATGGAGGTCAGGGTCAAAGGCAGAGAGGGAACTGAGCAAGGCCCCAGGAGCGTTATTCTCCATCACACGTATCGTATAAAATGACTGAGGGAACTGTGGAACATTGTCATTAACATCCAGCAGTTCTAACGTCATAGTTTCATTGTCAGACAAAGGAGGAGAACCTCTGTCTGTAACAGTGAAAGTGATGTCATATTCTGGAACCTTCTCGCGGTCTAACGGCTCTGACACCACTAATTCATAACAGTTATCAGGGGACTCCCTGAGTTTGAAAGGCATATTGTCTGGACTACGAACATCGACAACTCCATTGTCTCCTGAGTCTTTATCACTGACACTAACCACAGCTATCACTGTGTCTAGTTTTATGTTTTCAGCCACTGGACTCTGAAATGATTTGATTGATAATTCAGGGTGGTTGTCATTCATGTCTTCAACAAGAATTTTTACTGTACATTGTCCTGATAAACTATTGGCTCCATTATCTACTGCTATAACTTCCATATCATAAATCCTAAAGTCCTCATAATTTAACATTCCTTTCACAGTAATTTCACCACTGGAGGGATTCAGATTAAATGTTTCCTGAGTTTTCTCTGATGTATATAAACTGTATGAGTAAGTTATTTCTGAATTGGACCCCTCATCTAAGTCCTTTGCATTGAGGTGAATAACAAGGCTACCCGTTGGAGAATTTTCCAGTATTTTTATGTTATAAATGTCTTTGTCAAATGTAGGTGAATTATCATTCGTGTCTAAAACACGAACGATGACACTCGCAGTTCCAGAACGAGCAGGTGTGCCTCCATCTACAGCAGTGAGGATTAAATTATGAACAGCGCGCTGCTCTCGGTCTAAGGCCTTTGTTAAGATCAGTTCGGCAAATTTTGACCCGTCTCTTCCCGTCTGAACTTCAATATTAAAATATTCACTTTCACTCAGGTGGTACGTTTTGACTGAATTGCTTCCAACATCAGGATCAACTGCGTTGCTGAGAGAAAATCTCTCTCCTTTCGGTGTCGCTTCAGAGATGTCTAAATGAATGGCGTCACTCCGAAACCTCGGGGCGTTGTCATTCATGTCCAAAATTTCAACTTCAATGTTAAAAATCCGAACTGGATTCTCAAGGAACACCTCCAGTCTGAGATAACAAGATGCTGACGACTTCACAGGACAAATATATTCTCTGTCAATCTTCTCAACAATGTACAGCTCACCAGTCTCTTTGTTCACGTCCAGATATTTCTTATTAGCGATGATGTCAAGACGCATCTTCCTCTGATTCAGTGTTTCGACGTCCAGACCCAGATCGTTAGCGAGGTTAGCGACAACCGATCCTTCCTTCATTTCCTCTGGTATTGAATAATGAGTCATTGAAGTCGAAGCATGACGGAAGAACGAGAGAAGAAACACGAGCAGCACGTACCTCTGCCAAGACTCCATTGTTACCACGGCCCTCATTGTTGTGCGTCGGTTCACAATCAAATGATAAAATTTACGATCCCAGCAATGCAGAACATTACTCAGTATTTTCGAGCCCTAAAATATCCACACGCTTTTAATTCTGTGAGGGGTTTTACTTTCAAACGAGCATCTGCAGTCTCTGAGGACAGTGTCAGCACCGAGGAGCTGTCCGGACGTGAGAAAGTCTGCGATGCTGACAACGACTCACAATCACAGCGACCAAGAGCTGGTGTTCTGCTGAGAAAACAGCGCCATCCTTTACGTTTTGCCTACTTTTTCTAACGGTTTTGAACACAATGCTGTTAAATGCATTCAACATCATTTAATTTTAATATCCGTCCATTTTGCTGAATGTCATCATTCAGTATCAATACCAAATGAAGCCATTAATTGTAGGTTCAAAATTGTTTAACTGCCTCTATAATTACAGTTTTGCTCAATGTTAAAGTCACACCTTCCACAGCGTTATTTTTATAAACATTATCTAGATTGTTAAGTATTTGTTTTAGAACGCTCTTACGCTCTGTGTAAAAGAAGCTTTTATTTTGTAGGACGTATGACGTCACTTTTTCCATTGTATTTTCTAATTGGTATGTAGTCAAGCTGTCATTGTGCTGTGTGACCCGCTAAAAGTTGTTCAATAAAGATGCCCATGAGAGTCTAAAGAGAGCACCACTGACATCTTCGTTCTTTTGCGCTCCAAGAAGTGATTTCTTCCACCTACACGCCTTAACATAGATTTTTACTTTAAAATAGTTACAATAGCATTTTTTTTTAATTGCTGACGTTACCTCCTGTGTTGCTGTAACCCAGGGGTTAATATTTAGCCAGCCTGTTGTGCAGTGTTGACAGGTACACTGTCTCTTTAGGAATCACAACAGTAACGCTCTGCTTTACGGCTGTGGAACAGGTGATCAAAAAAAGCGGGAGAAAATAGCAGGTTGTCAATTGATTCACAGAGAGACTAAAAAAGAGTCAGCGTCTTCCGTGTAGCGACCCCACCTCTATTCGTTGAGGAAACCAGCGTGAGTGGACCGGAGCCGGCTAGAGGCTTGCTGTGTGTCGGGACCTGCTGCGAGCGATCACCTAGCTCTGCTAGGAGACACATTGAGTACTAGAAAATTATTGTTTTCTTCTCTATAGAGCTCTATAGTAATTTTTTGTTGGGTACCCAAAATTTTTTTTGTTTTCCTTTCCTGCATAAAGAGTGGATCGTCACGATTTGTGGAAAGGAAGAACCGTTCTTTATCAGAATAAGAGGGACAGATTCGTTTTGATAAATCCTGGGGGGGGAATGGTTAAAGAGAATTTATTTTATATATTTTAATACATTTTTTTTCTAAGTTATTCAAAGTTTATTTTCATATGATATATTTTGATTTAAAGGGGAGTTACGCTCCAGTCCATAAAAGTTTTTTTTTTTTTTAACTTTAGGCAGCATACTACTGCCAGACCCTAAATAAATTCCTGTACAGTAACCTTTGAATCTGATCTCCTCGTTTGTCTATCATTAAAGGAAGGGCAAGTTGATATTTGGTTATATTGCCACACATTTTCCTTTGTCTAACTTCTGTCATTCTCCCATTGGTTAATTATGAGACATGTGATTCACCAAATAAATATATAAATAAAATCACTGACACACGGTTGATGTTGATTTGCAAGCTGCGGACGGGTCCGAACGATAAACCGTTGTTTCCGGAACAGATCTCTTTCCTTCCGGTTATATTTTTCTCGAGCGTTATCAAGCACCGGATATGTAACCCTCACAATATGATACAACAAGGTTTACTCATTGAAGCTGAATGACTTCAAATGAAGTCAAACGTAAAAAAAAATTCACTTCATATCAAAAGCAGCTGGCAAAATCGTTGGTCTCTCACCTGCAGAGTAGAAGCTGCTGAGTCACTGGTGTCTGTCAGTCCTGTTCCTCTCGGTATGCTGGACACGATGTATCTGGAGCCCTTTGGCACAGGCTGTCTAACCACCAGCTTTCCTTTCCTGGTCTCTGCCAGAAACAGACTGTACCAGTAGGCATCGTTGGACACCAGAGTGGAATCTGCGATGGTGGAGTTCCTCTCACTGATCACACTGTTCCTGCAGGGAGGAGCTGCTTTGCTGGCCTTGGGTTTCTGACACTTCAGCACGATGGTGACCAATATGGTGATCAATAGGAGAAATGACACCGAACCCAGACCGATGACCAGATACAGGTTCAGGTCTGAAAAGATGTCGTATTGGAGAGGCACCTCAGTCATGTCAGAGTAGGCCTTCACAGCAGTCTCCACTGTGGACAGCTTGATGGTGACTGTAGCAGAGAGAGCAGGCTCGCCGTTGTCCTTGGCAACAACAACCAGTTGCAGATGTCGTGGATCTCTGTAACTGAACATCCTCATAGTCCGGATCTCTCCGTTGTATTGGTCCAGACTGAACAAGGTGGCGTCAGGCACCCGCAGAAACTGGTAGGTAATCCGAGAGTTGTGCACAGAGTCCACGTCTAACGCTATCACCTTGGCAACCAGAGAGCCTTTGTCAGTGGATCTGGGGATCTTCTCCTCCACCACTGATCCATGCGCACGCCATGGGGAGACTATAACAGGTGTGTTGTCATTCTGGTCCACAATAATGATGTGGACGGTCACGTTGCTGCTGAGTGGAGGAGAACCAGAGTCTCTGGCCTCGATGTGGAACAGAAACTCCTTCTCGATCTCATAGTCAAAAGTTTTTAGTGCGTAAAGATTCCCGTTCTCTGGATTGATGGAGAACAGCATGGACATGGAGGTGTTGGCTGTCTCCTTTTCCAGGATGAAATAAACTAGATACTGGTTTTCATGGAGGTCAGGGTCAAAGGCAGAGAGGGAACTGAGCAAGGCCCCAGGAGCGTTATTCTCCATCACACGTATCGTATAAAATGACTGAGGGAACTGTGGAACATTGTCATTAACATCCAGCAGTTCTAACGTCATAGTTTCATTGTCAGACAAAGGAGGAGAACCTCTGTCTGTAACAGTGAAAGTGATGTCATATTCTGGAACCTTCTCGCGGTCTAACGGCTCTGACACCACTAATTCATAACAGTTATCAGGGGACTCCCTGAGTTTGAAAGGCATATTGTCTGGAATACGAACATCGACCACTCCATTGTCTCCTGAGTCTTTATCACTGACACTAACCACAGCTATCACTGTGTCTAGTTTTATGTTTTCAACAACTGGACTCTGAAATGATTTGATTGATAATTCAGGGTGGTTGTCATTCATGTCTTCAACCAGAATTTTTACTGTACATTGTCCTGATAAACTATTGGCTCCATTATCTACTGCTATAACTTCCATATCATAAATTCTAAAGTCCTCATAATTTAACATGCCTTTCACTGTAATTTCACCACTGGAGGGATTCAGATTAAATGTTTCCTGAGTTTTCTCTGATGTATATAAACTGTATGAATAAGTGATTTCTGAATTGGACCCCTCATCTAAGTCCGTTGCGTTCAGATGAATAACAAGACTCCCCGTGGGAGAATTTTCCAGTATTTTTATGTTATAAATCTCTTTGTCAAATGTAGGTGAATTATCATTCGTGTCTAAAACACGAACGATGACACTCGCAGTGCCAGAACGAGCAGGTGTGCCTCCATCTACAGCAGTGAGGATTAAATTATGAACAGCGCGCTGCTCTCGGTCTAAGGCCTTTGTTAAGATCAGTTCGGCAAATTTTGAGCCGTCTCTTCCCGTCTGAACTTCAATATTAAAATATTCACTTTCACTCAGGTGGTACGTTTTGACTGAATTACTTCCAACATCGGGATCAACTGCGTTGCTGAGAGAAAATCTCTCTCCTTTCGGCGTCGCTTCAGAGATGTCTAAATGAATGGCGTCACTCCGAAACCTCGGGGCGTTGTCATTCATGTCCAAAATTTCAACTTCAATGTTAAAAATCCGAACTGGGTTTTCCAGGAACACCTCTAGTCTGAGAAAACAAGATGACTTCGCTGAACAAATATATTCTCTGTCAATCTTCTCAACAATGTACAGCTCACCAGTCTCTTTGTTCACGTCCAGATATTTCTTATTAGCGATGATGTCAAGACGCATCTTCCTCTGATTCAGTGTTTTGACGTCCAGACCCAGATCGTTAGCGAGGTTAGCGACAACCGATCCTTCCTTCATTTCCTCTGGTATTGAATAATGAGTCATTGAAGTCGAAGCATGACGGAAGAACGAGAGAAGAAACACGAGCAGCACGTACCTCTGCCAAGACTCCATTGTTACGACGGCCCTCATTGTTGTGTTGGTTCAACACATTAAAAAGAGGATTTACGATTTTACAAATGTTATGACATAACGTTAACGATCTTGAACCCAAAAAAAATTACACACTTTTAATCCATGCGGTTTTTCGGTTGTCAAACGAGCATCTGCATTGTCTGAGGACAGTGTCAGCACCGAGGAGCTGTCCGGACGGGAGACAGTCTGCGCTGCTGACAACGATTCACAATCTCAGCGACCCAGAGCTGGTGTTCTGCTGAGAAAACAGCGCCATCCTTTACGTCTTGCCTAATTATTCTAAATGTTTAAGAGAGAAGTCCTTGAACTGTTTTTGACGTCATTTACTTTTACTATTCGTACATTTTGCTTAGTGTAATCATGTAGCGTCGATCCCAAATGTCTACAAAATATAGGTGCATAAAAACTTCATTTAATAGTTAGTATAATTACGTTTTTGCACATTGTTACGTTCACACTTTCCACGGGTATTTCCGTCCAATAATTTACATTAACACTTTAAAATTCTTGCAACAGCATTTTAAAAAAATTGCCGACGCTATCTGGGGTTCCCACACATTTACCTAAATCTAACTTGTTTCATCTTTTCAATCGCTAATTATGAGACATGCGGTTCCAGCCCCACCACCACCACCACGCCCACCCTCTCCCGCCAACACTGAAAAAAAAAATCATCTGTCAAGCTCGGAAGTGTCAGAACACTGAACCGTTGTTTCAGGAAGATATCCCTGTCCATCCGCATAGTTATTGTCTATCAGGTACAGGACATGTAACACTCATGACACTATTTTAGGACGTTCACTCGTTGAAGCTGAATGACTTCAAATAATCAACTACAAAAAATAAACAAAAATCACTTGATTGAAAGATTGGTGAGCGTAAACGCAAAATCGTTGGTCTCTCACCTGCAGAGTAGAAGCTGCTGAGTCACTTGTGTCTGTCAGTCCTGTTCCTCTCGGTATGCTGGACACGATGTATCTGGAGCCCTTTGGCACAGGCTGTCTAACCACCAGCTTTCCTTTCCTGGTCTCTGCCAGAAACAGACTGTACCAGTAGGCATCGTTGGACACCAGAGTGGAATCTGCGATGGTGGAGTTCCTCTCACTGATCACACTGTTCCTGCAGGGAGGAGCTGCTTTGCTGGCCTTGGGTTTCTGACACTTCAGCACGATGGTGACCAATATGGTGATCAGCAGGAGAAATGACACCGAGCCCAGACCGATGACCAGATACAGGTTCAGGTCTGAAAAGATGTCGTATTGGAGAGGCACCTCAGTCATGTCAGAGTAGGCCTTCACAGCAGTCTCCACTGTGGACAGCTTGATGGTGACTGTAGCAGAGAGAGCAGGCTCGCCGTTGTCCTTGGCAACCACAACCAGTTGCAGATGTCGTGGATCTCTGTAACTGAACATCCTCATAGTCCGGATCTCTCCGTTGTATTGGTCCAGACTGAACAAGGTGGCGTCAGGCACCCGCAGAAACTGGTAGGTAATCCGAGAGTTGTGCACAGAGTCCACATCTAACGCTATCACCTTGGCAACCAGAGAGCCTTTGTCAGTGGATCTGGGGATCTTCTCCTCCACCACTGATCCATGCGCACGCCACGGGGAGACGATAACCGGGGTGTTGTCATTCTGGTCCACAATAATGATGTGGACGGTCACGTTGCTGCTGAGTGGAGGAGAACCAGAGTCTCTGGCCTCGATGTGGAACAGAAACTCCTTCTCGATCTCATAGTCAAAGGTTTTTAGTGCGTAAAGATTCCCGTTCTCTGGATTGATGGAGAACAGCATGGACATGGAGGTGTTGGCTGTCTCCTTTTCCAGGATGAAATAAACTAGATACTGGTTTTCATGGAGGTCAGGGTCAAAGGCAGAGAGGGAACTGAGCAAGGCCCCAGGAGCGTTATTCTCCATCACACGTATCGTATAAAAAGACTGAGGGAACTGTGGAACATTGTCATTAACATCCAGCAGTTCTAACGTCATAGTTTCATTGTCAGACAAAGGAGGAGAACCTCTGTCTGTAACAGTGAAAGTGATGTCATATTCTGGAACCTTCTCGCGGTCTAACGGCTCTGACACCACTAATTCATAACAGTTATCAGGGGACTCCCTGAGTTTGAAAGGCATATTGTCTGGAATACGAACATCGACCACTCCATTGTCTCCTGAGTCTTTATCACTGACACTAACCACAGCTATCACTGTGTCTAGTTTTATGTTTTCAGCCACTGGACTCTGAAATGATTTGATTGATAATTCAGGGTGGTTGTCATTCATGTCTTCAACCAGAATTTTTACTGTACATTGTCCTGATAAACTATTGGCTCCATTATCTACTGCTATAACTTCCATATCATAAATCCTAAAGTCCTCATAATTTAACATTCCTTTCACAGTAATTTCACCACTGGAGGGATTCAGATTAAATGTTTCCTGAGTTTTCTCTGATGTATATAAACTGTATGAATAAGTGATTTCTGAATTGGACCCCTCATCTAAGTCCGTTGCGTTCAGATGAATAACAAGGCTCCCCGTGGGAGAATTTTCCAGTATTTTTATGTTATAAATCTCTTTGTCAAATGTAGGTGAATTATCATTCGTGTCTAAAACACGAACGATGACACTCGCAGTGCCAGAACGAGCAGGTGTGCCTCCATCTACAGCAGTGAGGATTAAATTATGAACAGCGCGCTGCTCTCGGTCTAAGGCCTTTGTTAAGATCAGTTCGGCAAATTTTGAGCCGTCTCTTCCCGTCTGAACTTCAATATTAAAATATTCACTTTCACTCAGGTGGTACGTTTTGACTGAATTACTTCCAATATCAGAATCAACTGCATTACTGAGAGAAAATCTCTCTCCTTTCGGTGTCGCTTCAGAGATGTCTAAATGAATGGCGTCTCTCCGAAATCTCGGGGCGTTGTCATTCATGTCCAAAATTTCAACTTCGATATTAAATATCCGAACTGGGTTTTCCAGAATAACCTCCAGTTTGAGAAAACAGGATGCTGAAGACTTGAAGTTACAAATATATTCTCTGTCGATTTTTTCAACGATATACAGCTCCCCAGTCTCTTTGTTCACGTCCAGATATTTCTTATTAGCGATGATGTCAAGACGCATCTTCCTCTGATTCAGTGTTTTGACGTCCAGACCCAGATCGTTAGCGAGGTTAGCGACAACCGATCCTTCCTTCATTTCCTCTGGTATTGAATAATGAGTCATTGAAGTCGAAGCATGACGGAAGAACGAGAGAAGAAACACGAGCAGCACGTACCTCTGCCAAGACTCCATTGTTACGACGGCCCTCATTGTTGTGTTGGTTCAACACATTAAAAAGAGGATTTACGATTTTACAAATGTTATGACATAACGTTAACGATCTTGAACCCAAAAAAAATTACACACTTTTAATCCATGCGGTTTTTCGGTTGTCAAACGAGCATCTGCATTGTCTGAGGACAGTGTCAGCACCGAGGAGCTGTCCGGACGGGAGACAGTCTGCGCTGCTGACAACGATTCACAATCTCAGCGACCCAGAGCTGGTGTTCTGCTGAGAAAACAGCGCCATCCTTTACGTCTTGCCTAATTATTCTAAATGTTTAAGAGAGAAGTCCTTGAACTGTTTTTGACGTCATTTACTTTTACTATTCGTACATTTTGCTTAGTGTAATCATGTAGCGTCGATCCCAAATGTCTACAAAATATAGGTGCATAAAAACTTCATTTAATAGTTAGTATAATTACGTTTTTGCACATTGTTACGTTCACACTTTCCACGGGTATTTCCGTCCAATAATTTACATTAACACTTTAAAATTCTTGCAACAGCATTTTAAAAAAATTGCCGACGCTATCTGGGGTTCCCACACATTTACCTAAATCTAACTTGTTTCATCTTTTCAATCGCTAATTATGAGACATGCGGTTCCAGCCCCACCACCACCACCACGCCCACCCTCTCCCGCCAACACTGAAAAAAAAAATCATCTGTCAAGCTCGGAAGTGTCAGAACACTGAACCGTTGTTTCAGGAAGATATCCCTGTCCATCCGCATAGTTATTGTCTATCAGGTACAGGACATGTAACACTCATGACACTATTTTAGGACGTTCACTCGTTGAAGCTGAATGACTTCAAATAATCAACTACAAAAAATAAACAAAAATCACTTGATTGAAAGATTGGTGAGCGTAAACGCAAAATCGTTGGTCTCTCACCTGCAGAGTAGAAGCTGCTGAGTCACTTGTGTCTGTCAGTCCTGTTCCTCTCGGTATGCTGGACACGATGTATCTGGAGCCCTTTGGCACAGGCTGTCTAACCACCAGCTTTCCTTTCCTGGTCTCTGCCAGAAACAGACTGTACCAGTAGGCATCGTTGGACACCAGAGTGGAATCTGCGATGGTGGAGTTCCTCTCACTGATCACACTGTTCCTGCAGGGAGGAGCTGCTTTGCTGGCCTTGGGTTTCTGACACTTCAGCACGATGGTGACCAATATGGTGATCAGCAGGAGAAATGACACCGAGCCCAGACCGATGACCAGATACAGGTTCAGGTCTGAAAAGATGTCGTATTGGAGAGGCACCTCAGTCATGTCAGAGTAGGCCTTCACAGCAGTCTCCACTGTGGACAGCTTGATGGTGACTGTAGCAGAGAGAGCAGGCTCGCCGTTGTCCTTGGCAACCACAACCAGTTGCAGATGTCGTGGATCTCTGTAACTGAACATCCTCATAGTCCGGATCTCTCCGTTGTATTGGTCCAGACTGAACAAGGTGGCGTCAGGCACCCGCAGAAACTGGTAGGTAATCCGAGAGTTGTGCACAGAGTCCACATCTAACGCTATCACCTTGGCAACCAGAGAGCCTTTGTCAGTGGATCTGGGGATCTTCTCCTCCACCACTGATCCATGCGCACGCCACGGGGAGACGATAACCGGGGTGTTGTCATTCTGGTCCACAATAATGATGTGGACGGTCACGTTGCTGCTGAGTGGAGGAGAACCAGAGTCTCTGGCCTCGATGTGGAACAGAAACTCCTTCTCGATCTCATAGTCAAAGGTTTTTAGTGCGTAAAGATTCCCGTTCTCTGGATTGATGGAGAACAGCATGGACATGGAGGTGTTGGCTGTCTCCTTTTCCAGGATGAAATAAACTAGATACTGGTTTTCATGGAGGTCGGGGTCAAAGGCAGAGAGGGAACTGAGCAAGGCCCCAGGAGCGTTATTCTCCATCACACGTATCGTATAAAAAGACTGAGGGAACTGTGGAACATTGTCATTAACATCCAGCAGTTCTAACATCATAGTTTCATTGTCAGACAAAGGAGGAGAACCTCTGTCTGTAACAGTGAAAGTGATGTCATATTCTGGAACCTTCTCGCGGTCTAACGGCTCTGACACCACTAATTCATAACAGTTATCAGGGGACTCCCTGAGTTTGAAAGGCATATTGTCTGGAATACGAACATCGACCACTCCATTGTCTCCTGAGTCTTTATCACTGACACTAACCACAGCTATCACTGTGTCTAGCTTTATGTTTTCAGCCACTGGACTCTGAAATGATTTGATTGATAATTCAGGGTGGTTGTCATTCATGTCTTCAACCAGAATTTTTACTGTACATTGTCCTGATAAACTATTAGCCCCATTATCTGTTGCTATAACTTCCATATCATAAATTCTAAAGTCCTCATAATTTAACATTCCTTTCACAGTAATTTCACCACTGGAGGGATTCAGAATAAATGTTTCCTGCGTTTTCTCTGATGTATATAAACTGTATGAGTAAGTGATTTCTGAATTGGACCCCTCATCTAAGTCCGTTGCGTTCAGATGAATTACAAGACTCCCTGTGGGAGAATTTTCCAGTATTTTTATGTTATAAATCTCTTTGTCAAATGTAGGTGAATTATCATTCGTGTCTAAAACGTGAACGATGACACTCGCAGTGCCAGAACGAGCAGGTGTGCCTCCATCTACAGCAGTGAGGATTAAATTATGAACAGCGCGCTGCTCTCGGTCTAAGGCCTTTGTTAAGATCAGTTCGGCAAATTTTGAGCCGTCTCTTCCCGTCTGAACTTCAATATTAAAATATTCACTTTCACTCAGAAAATACGTTTTGACTGAATTACTTCCAACATCGGGATCAACTGCATTGCTGAGAGAAAATCTCTCTCCTTTCGGCGTCGCTTCAGAGATGTCTAAATGAATGGCGTCTCTCCGAAATTGTGGGGCGTTGTCATTCATGTCCAAAATTTCTAGTTCTATGTTGAAAATTCTCAGAGGATTTTCCAGGATCACCTCCAGTTTGAGAAAACAAGATGCCGAGAATTTGAAGTTACAAATATATTCTCTGTCAATCTTCTCAACAATGTACAGCTCACCAGTCTCTTTGTTCACGTCCAGATATTTCTTATTAGCGATGATGTCAAGACGCATCTTCCTCTGATTCAGTGTTTTGACGTCCAGACCCAGATCGTTAGCGAGGTTAGCGACAACCGATCCTTCCTTCATTTCCTCTGGTATTGAATAATGAGTCATTGAAGTCGAAGCATGACGGAAGAACGAGAGAAGAAACACGAGCAGCACGTACCTCTGCCAAGACTCCATTGTTACCACGGCCCTCATTGTTGTGCGTCGGATTACTGTATCAAATGATAGAATTTACGGTCCCAGCAATGTCGAACATCGATCAAAGATTTTGATCCCGAACACATCCACACGCTTTCGATCCAAGGGTATTTGGGCTTCTCATAGCCTCACTGAGTGTTCGGTGTCTGTTTTCAGCACCGCTGAGCTGTCCGGCAGTCAGCCTGCACTGTTATCAACGACTCATTGTTATGGCGATGACTCCTTGGCCTTTTTCCTGACAGAACAGCGCCATCCTTCATATTTTCCACAACTTTCTCATCTGCATTTAATTTCACGAATCCCTCAAAACCGTTCATTTTCATCACTGTAATATTATGAAGACGGTATTCTGTTTTTTTTTGATCAACCTATCATTTTGAAGTTGAATTGCCTCAAATAATCTACATTGTTTATACATGTGTTACGCCTTATTGACAAATCTTACGTTCACCATACGATAGTAGCGCGTTATATTGGTGTAGGTGAATGATATCAGACAATGACTGGTCCGGACCGCCTCTAGCCCGTAGCCAGCTGCGATTGGCTCAAGCAACACCCGTGACCCGCACAGCGGAAAAGCGGCTGTAGACGAAAAGATAACGGTCATCTCGTCCGCAAAATAATGAATGGATGCCAAACAATATACAGTGTATAAAAAACTTTAAAATTAGTATATGTAAATACAAAATATAAAATAGCAAAAGCAGCAGCAACAACAACAATAACACATATCGTTGGTCTCTCACCTGCAGAGTAGAAGCTGCTGAGTCACTGGTGTCTGTCAGTCCTGTTCCTCTCGGTATGCTGGACACGATGTATCTGGAGCCCTTTGGCACAGGCTGTCTAACCACCAGCTTTCCTTTCCTGGTCTCTGCCAGAAACAGACTGTACCAGTAGGCATCGTTGGACACCAGAGTGGAATCTGCGATGGTGGAGTTCCTCTCACTGATCACACTGTTCCTGCAGGGAGGAGCTGCTTTGCTGGCCTTGGGTTTCTGACACTTCAGCACGATGGTGACCAATATGGTGATCAGCAGGAGAAATGACACCGAGCCCAGACCGATGACCAGATACAGGTTCAGGTCTGAAAAGATGTCGTATTGGAGAGGCACCTCAGTCATGTCAGAGTAGGCCTTCACAGCAGTCTCCACTGTGGACAGCTTGATGGTGACTGTAGCAGAGAGAGCAGGCTCGCCGTTGTCCTTGGCAACAACAACCAGTTGCAGATGTCGTGGATCTCTGTAACTGAACATCCTCATAGTCCGGATCTCTCCGTTGTATTGGTCCAGACTGAACAAGGTGGCGTCAGGCACCCGCAGAAACTGGTAGGTAATCCGAGAGTTATGCACAGAGTCCACGTCTAATGCTATCACCTTGGCAACCAGAGAGCCTTTGTCAGTGGATCTGGGGATCTTCTCCTCCACCACTGATCCATGCGCACGCCACGGGGAGACAATAACAGGTGTGTTGTCATTCTGGTCCACAATAATGATGTGGACGGTCACGTTGCTGCTGAGTGGAGGAGAACCAGAGTCTCTGGCCTCGATGTGGAACAGAAACTCCTTCTCGATCTCATAGTCAAAAGTTTTTAGTGCGTAAAGATTCCCGTTCTCTGGATTGATTGAGAACAGCATGGACATGGAGGTGTTGGCTGTCTCCTTTTCCAGGATGAAATAAACTAGATACTGGTTTTCATGGAGGTCAGGGTCAAAGGCAGAGAGGGAACTGAGCAAGGCCCCAGGAGCGTTATTCTCCATCACACGTATCGTATAAAATGACTGAGGGAACTGTGGAACATTGTCATTAACATCCAGCAGTTCTAACGTCATAGTTTCATTGTCAGACAAAGGAGGAGAACCTCTGTCTGTAACAGTGAAAGTGATGTCATATTCTTGAACCTTCTCGCGGTCTAACGGCTCTGACACCACTAATTCATAACAGTTATCAGGGGACTCCCTCAGTTTGAAAGGCATGTTGTCTGGAATACGAACCTCGACCACTCCATTGTCTCCTGAGTCTTTATCACTGACACTAACCACAGCTATCACTGTGTCTAGTTTTATGTTTTCAGCCACTGGACTCTGAAATGATTTGATTGATAATTCAGGGTGGTTGTCATTCATGTCATCAACCAGAATTTTTACTGTACATTGTCCTGATAAACTATTGGCTCCATTATCTACTGCTATAACTTCCATATCATAAATTCTACTGTCCTCATAATTTAACATTCCTTTTACAGTAATTTCACCACTGGAGGGATTCAGATTAAATGTTTCCTGAGTTTTCTCTGATGTATATAAACTGTATGAGTAAGTGATTTCTGAATTGGACCCCTCATCTAAATCCGTTGCGTTCAGATCAATAACAAGACTGCCCGTGGGAGAATTTTCCAGTATTTTTATGTTATAAATCTCTTTGTCAAATGTAGGTGAGTTATCATTCGTGTCTAAAACGTGAACGATGACACTTGCAGTGCCAGAACGAGCAGGTGTGCCTCCATCTACAGCAGTGAGGATTAAATTATGAACAGCGCGCTGCTCTCGGTCTAAGGCCTTTGTTAAGATCAGTTCGGCAAATTTTGACCCGTCTCTTCCCGTCTGAACTTCAATAGTAAAATATCCACTTTCACTCAGGTGGTACGTTCTGACTGAATTACTTCCAACATCGGGATCAACTGCGTTGCTGAGAGAAAATCTCTCTCCTTTCGGTGTCGCTTCAGAGATGTCTAAATGAATGGCGTCTCTCCGAAATTGTGGGGCGTTGTCATTCATGTCCAAAATTTCTAGTTCTATGTTGAAAATTCTCAGAGGATTTTCCAGGATCACCTCCAGTCTCAGAAAACATGATGACTTCGCTGAACAAATATATTCTCTGTCAATTTTCTCAACAATGTACAGCTCACCAGTCTCTTTGTTCACGTCCAGATATTTCTTATTAGCGATGATGTCAAGACGCATCTTCCTCTGATTCAGTGTTTTGACGTCCAGACCCAGATCGTTAGCGAGGTTAGCGACAACCGATCCTTCCTTCATTTCCTCTGGTATTGAATAATGAGTCATTGAAGACGAAGCATGACGGAAGAACGAGAGAAGAAACACGAGCAGCACGTACCTCTGCCAAGACTCCATTGTTACCACGGCCCTCATTGTTGTGCGTCGGTTCACAATCAAATGATAAAATTTACGATCCCAGCAATGCCGAGCATTATTCAGTATTTCTGAGCCCCAAAAAATAAAATAAAATCACACAACTGCAAATCTATGGGTTTTTGCTTTCAGATTAGCATCTTCATTCTCTGAGGACAGTGTCAGCACCGAGGAGCTGTCCGGACGTGAGACAGTCTGCGCTGCTGACAACGATTCACAATCACAGCGACCCAGAGCTGGTGTTCTGCTGAGAAAACAGCGCCATCCTTAAGGTTTTGCCTAATTATTTCAACTGTATTGAATAAAAGAATTTTTACTGCATTTAATATCATTTATATTCAATATCCGTCCATTTTACTGATTGTAGTCTCAGTATCAATACCAAATAAAGCCATAAATTTCATGTCCATGAAAATCGTATAACTGCCTGGATATACATAGGTTTGTGCTCAATGTTAAGTTCACATCTTCCACAGCGTTATTCTTACAAACATTATCGTTCTGTTTACATTAAAATAGCTACAACAGCATGTTTTTTTTTAAAGAATTGCCGGCGTTACCTCCTGTGTTCCCACACATTTGCCTAATTCTAACTTCTTTCGTCTTCTCATTGGTTAATTACGAGGCATGTGATTCACACACACACAAAAAGGGAAAATACAATATTTGACATAAGGTTGACGTTGGTATACGAGCTGCGGACGGGTCCGAAAGATGAACCGTTGTTTCCAGAACAGATCTCTTTCCTTCTGGTTATATTTTTCTCGAGTTATCAAGCACCGGACATGTAACCCTCACAATATGATACAAGGACGTTTCTATTTGAAGCTGAATGACTTCAAATGAACTACATTAAAAGAAAATAACTTCATATTAAAAGTGACTGGGAAAAATCGTTGGTCTCTCACCTGCAGAGTAGAAGCTGCTGAGTCACTGGTGTCTGTCAGTCCTGTTCCTCTCGGTATGCTGGACACGATGTATCTGGAGCCCTTTGGCACAGGCTGTCTAACCACCAGCTTTCCTTTCCTGGTCTCTGCCAGAAACAGACTGTACCAGTAGGCATCGTTGGACACCAGAGTGGAATCTGCGATGGTGGAGTTCCTCTCACTGATCACACTGTTCCTGCAGGGAGGAGCTGCTTTGCTGGCCTTGGGTTTCTGACACTTCAGCACGATGGTGACCAATATGGTGATCAGCAGGAGAAATGACACCGAGCCCAGACCGATGACCAGATACAGGTTCAGGTCTGAAAAGATGTCGTATTGGAGAGGCACCTCAGTCATGTCAGAGTAGGCCTTCACAGCAGTCTCCACTGTGGACAGCTTGATGGTGACTGTAGCAGAGAGAGCAGGCTCGCCGTTGTCCTTGGCAACAACAACCAGTTGCAGATGTCGTGGATCTCTGTAACTGAACATCCTCATAGTCCGGATCTCTCCGTTGTATTGGTCCAGACTGAACAAGGTGGCGTCAGGCACCCGCAGAAACTGGTAGGTAATCCGAGAGTTGTGCACAGAGTCCACGTCTAATGCTATCACCTTGGCAACCAGAGAGCCTTTGTCAGTGGATCTGGGGATCTTCTCCTCCACCACTGATCCATGCGCACGCCACGGGGAGACAATAACAGGGGTGTTGTCATTCTGGTCCACAATAATGATGTGGACGGTCACGTTGCTGCTGAGTGGAGGAGAACCAGAGTCTCTGGCCTCGATGTGGAACAGAAACTCCTTCTCGATCTCATAGTCAAAGGTTTTTAGTGCGTAAAGATTCCCGTTCTCTGGATTGATGGAGAACAGCATGGACATGGAGGTGTTGGCTGTCTCCTTTTCCAGGATGAAATAAACTAGATACTGGTTTTCATGGAGGTCGGGGTCAAAGGCAGAGAGGGAACTGAGCAAGGCCCCAGGAGCGTTATTCTCCATCACACGTATCGTATAAAATGATTGAGGGAACCGTGGCGCATTATCATTAACATCCAATAAATTCAAATGAATGGTTTCATTTTCAGATAAAGGCGGTTTCCCGGCGTCAGTTACAACCAGTGTGATGTCATATTCTGGCATTGTTTCACGGTCCAAAGGTTCGGATACTATTAGCTTGTAATGCATGGGTCTTTCTAACGATTGGTTAAGAATGAAAGGCAGGTTCCCGTTTGTCGATAAACTCACGTTTCCGTTCTGACCCGTATCCCTGTCGCCTATGCCTATCAGAGCAATGACACTTCCAACTGGGATGTTCTCATCGAACGTGTTTTTAACAGATTGTATGGTAATGTGCGGGTAATTGTCATTCATATCGATTACATGGATAATTACTTTACATTGCCCCAGTAAGGGATGAGCCCCTTTGTCTCTTGCCTCGATGTGCATTTCATAAAATTTCATATCTTCATAATCAATAGTTCCTTTCACCGTTACCTCCCCTGTATTGGGATGCAGTGCAAATACATCTTGTGTTTTTTCGGAAGTATAAAGGGTGAAGGAGTACATTATTTCTGCATTGAGACCATCGTCAATATCTGTAGCGTTGAGCTTCATCACTAAGGTGCCGATGGGAGAATTCTCTGTCATATTAATCGTGTAAATCTGCCTGTCAAACCGAGGAGGATTGTCATTAGTGTCTTGCACATTAACAATAATATTGGCAGTACCGGTGCGTTCAGGGACCCCGCCGTCCACAGCGGTGAGCACTAAATTATGAACAGCATTCTCCTCTCTGTCTAAAGATTTGGTCAACACTAAATCAACGTACTGAGTTCCGTCGCTGCCCGTCTGAATTTCGATCGTGAAATGTTCACTGACACTGAGCTTATATGTTTTAATTGTGTTCATGCCAACATCTGGATCCGCAGCGTTCGGCAGGGAGAATCTCTCCCCCGGCGTTGCAGATTCTGAGACGTCGAGCTCTACTCTGTCCCGACGAAAATGTGGAGCGTTGTCATTTATGTCTGTTATCCCTAGTTCAATGTTGAAGATACGCAACGGGCTTTCTATGATCACATCAAGCTTTAGAAAACAGGACGTTAATTTCGAACAGAGATATTCCCTGTCCATCTTTTCCACGATAAACAACTCCCCTGTCTTTTTGTTCACGTCTAGATATTTTTTATTATGGAAAATATCAAGTTTTACCTCGCGTTGAGTCAAACCTCCAGGCTCAAGTCCCAAATCTGCAGCCAGATTGGCCACAACAGATCCTCTCTCCATCTCCTCGGCTATGGAGTACCGCGTCACAGACAAAGCGCCGGGCGTTGCACACAAGACAAAGACAGTGGCCCAAAAATACATCCTTTCGTCAGCAGGAAGAAAAAAAAATTCCCCAGATTTTAAAAGCGTGATGTTTTAATGTGTAAAAGGTCTTATAATATCTGCTAGGTTGTGTTATTAACACATGAATAAAAATCTCATCCTCCTCCAAGATGTGTCCTGCACCATTTATGAATGGGTGTGTCATGAAAGGAGGAGAGAAGTATTTTTCTTCATGGGCAACAGTGACACCATTTGACAGAGACACAGTTGTACACAGTGCAGCCGCTGTTTGTTGCTTTGTGATCAAGGAACAATAACAATACAGATTTATGATTGTGAATATTGTGTAAAAGTATCAATTCTGCTCTTTTGAAGACATAATAAATTATGGTACATAGGAGGACTTTTGATGCAACTTGCATGTCTATGACAATTTCATTTTTAAACCAAAATTGGTGAAAACGATGTGAATGACCATGGAAGCTAATAAATCCGATGCCACGTGAATGTAGAATGAGATGATTACAGAGTCGTGTAGCTGTTAAACGTGGCTGCAATTGATGACTACCTTCTTCATTTTAGATACAAACTGAAGACATTAAGACTATAAAGCGCCATTTATAGAATTATGTAGCAAACAAAAACATGTGAAAGAACTCTAAAAAAGTTTTATATTTTAGATTCCTCAATAGCTACTCTGCTTTGATATTAGCTTTGTAAATCTTTGGCCTTCTCTCAATGATCTTCATGAGGTCATCACCTGAAATGGTTTTCAGGTCACAGGTGTCCTTGTCATAGTTCATTTGTGGATTTTCTTACCTTCTTTTTCTTTTAATAATTTTTTTTAAATTTTATTTTATTTTCTTGAGTACATCAATAGTGTTGTGTAGAGGTCAGTTGACAGCTCCATTTGAAAACTATTATAATACACATATTATGAGAAAAGCCAATCAGCTAATTGAAAGGAAATGGCAGTCCATCATTACTTTAAGAACTGAAGGTCAGTCGGGCCAGAAAATGTCTGTTGCAAAAGCCATCAAGCGCGACTACAAACTGGCTCACATGAGGATTGGCTCAGGAACTGAAGACCAAGGGTTACCTCTACTGCTGAGGAAAAATTCATCTGAGTCAGAGCCTCAGAAATCAAAAGATAACTACATTTCAGATTAGAACACACATATATGCCACAGACACATTTCTATGTCAGCTGTTCAGAGTATATTGTGTGAATCAGGCCTTCATGGTTAAATAGCTGCTAAGAAATCATGAGTAAGGAAAAGCAAAAAGCAGAAGAGATTTATTTGCATCAAGAAGCACAATGAATGGACATTAGACCAGTGGAAATCTGAGCTTTGTACTGATAAGGCCAATTTTTAGGTCTTTGGTTCCACCCACTGTCTTTGTGTGAGGCAGAAAAGGTCAACGGATGGTTGCTTTGTGCAGGATTCCCTATATGCATGGTGTGTGTGTGTGTGTGCGCGCGTGTATATGTATGTTGCTTTTCAAAATTGAAGGCACACCGAGCTACTTCTGCATCATGTAGCAAAATGCCATCATCCAGTTTGCTCTTATAATTAGAGCACAATTTAATATTTTAACAGGACAATGACCTGTTTGAAGGAGAGTGATGGAGTGCTGCGGCAGAAGACCTGGCCTCCACAGTCGCCTGATCTAAACCAATCAAGATTGTTTGGGATGAGATGAACTGTAGAGTGACGCCAAAGAACCAACAAGTGTTCAGCACCTGTGGGAACTCCTTCAAGACTGTTAGAAAACCATTTCAGGGGACTTTATCTTAAAGCTTCTGGAGAGAAGGCCAAGGGTGTTCAAAGTAGGAATCAAAGTAAAGGGTGGCTGTTTTGAAAAACTTGGAATATAAAATCTCTTTATAGAGATAATTTCAAATTTGTTCATTCATAGATTTGATACCTTTGGTAAGAATCTACAATAAAAAATAGTTTAAATAAAAAAAGCCCTGTAAAAAAATAAAATAAAATTATATATATATATATATATATATATATATATATATATATATGTGGCCAATCTAGCCCTGCAATGGGTGACAGGAATTAATCTTTACTAAAAGCAACATTAAGAGGAACTTTCACTGTTCCACTGAAGAGGTCATTAAGAGGAACTCTTGTGTTTTCAGGACTAAGTATTTTTGATCATGTCATTTATTTTGTAGGGTGTTTTTGTACACTGATGTGATGGATGATGAAAAAACAGGAATAGTTTAGATGATATGAGTGTTTTGTATATTTGGTTTCTTTCTCTAGGTGGAAGATATCCTCCCTCACCTCATTTCCTTGTGTTCTGAGATTTGAGTCACAAAGACAGAAAAGAGCCATGAGTAAAATATTTTATTTGTAAGGAAAAAAATAAGGTTGTATTTTAATATCCAGACTGCTACACTGCTGAGGACTGAAAACTGAAGTCACATAACATTTTTCTGAACTACCAAGAAAGCAAAGACATACTGACATACTTTTTTCCAATTCTGTGGCAAGTGTTTAAAATTGTTTAATTTTAAAGTTCCAGCTCCACGTCACAGTGAAATAAGAACAAATGTGTGTAGATTCTTGCACAACGGCGCCCTCTAGTGGACAAATTCAGCATTGTTATCATAGGCACATTCATTTTTACTGGTTTATTTAGTTTAATATTCGTCTGACACTACGATAGAATTCTGAGAAAACCAATTGAATATGTTCAATAATTAATTACTATGTCAAGTATTATTTCATCTTATTTTTCGCCACAGAGTGTCATCCTTTTCCATATCTTCTGCATCCTCCTCTATAAGAGCAACTGCCCTCTTGGCTTCTCTCACTACATCCATCCAGCTTTTCTTTGGTCGTATGCTTACCCTCTTGCCTGGTAGCTCCATCCTCAACACCCTTTTAATAATATACTCACAATCTCTCATCTGGCCGTGACCAAATCATCGAAGTCAACTTTCTCTAACTTTGTCTCCAAAACGTTTCACCTTGGCTGTTCCTCTGATGAACTCATTTCTGATTTTATCCATCCTGATCACCCCTAGAGAGAAATTCAAAATCTTCATTTCCTCCATCTCCAGCCCCACTTCCTGTCTTCTTTTCAGCAGCACTGTCTCTAGTCTGTACATCATGGCTGACCTCACCACTTTCTTATAAACTGAGCCCTGCATTCTAACAGGGACTCTTCTAACAGGGACACTTAACTCCAACTATTCTGCTTAGATCTGGTTCCTCACCTCACATGTGTTGTTGGGTTTTTTTTATTGGAATTATATAAATGGGCCAAGAGCATCCTTGTAGGATTTGACGTTAAAACAAGATTAATTGTTGCACTCAACTATTAGTTTACTCAAGCTATTTAATTTGAGCACATATTGGAGGGAGATGTCACTTTATGTTCACTCAGTTAAATGTATCTATTCGATAGTACTTTTTAACACTATTATAACTTATTACTCACAGCTTAAGGTTATAACTTAAATCGTTAAATATGATTGATGGCTAATAGTCTCCATTTTAAATTGGTTAAAAGTATATTTATTAATGTTTTATGTGACCAGGAAGAGGAGAATTGAAAACAATACCGTTCAAGAAGCAGCTACTGTTTTTTGCTGTAACATCAGATGTTGCTTAAAACTAGAATTTGGTTTCTATAAAATGACAAAAGACCTAAATAACTTTAGGAACATCTGGTGTCACAAAAATGTCCTATGCACTTTAATTGATGATCAACTCACTTTTGCAAATGTTACCGGTCCCAAATACTGAGGGACGTAATAACAAATGAATGGCGGTTCTGTACGCCTCGCACCCTGAAAACACAGGAAAACAGTCACAGGAATGAGAGAGACGAACCACCCTTGTTGCATCTCCAGTATGTTCTCTTTTTATTTCACAATTATTCACAACATTACGATAAACATTCATGTCCCTAATCTCTCCCTAATACAATAAAGTTCATGTCTCAATGTCCATTGTGTGGCTCTCATACTGTATGTCCATGCTTAAACTCCAGGACACAGTGTATTCCGCTCCATCTCACATCACAGTCAGTTTAAGATTTTCCCCATAAAACTCAAAATAAGCCAAAAATAAATAAACATGAATCAGGGGGATTCAGACGGTATATTACTTGTGTCCCAAAAGCATATTTTCGGCATCTATGCTATTATCATGGCTACTATGATATGTAGTGCTCTGGTATAATCTAAAACAGTAAACTCATTGCATAGGGAATGTTAATGGACTAATATACAGTAAAACTAACAACTTTAAAACTGACGAAAATGCAGTTTCACCCTTCATACTGTAACTATTTATTCCGGAAAGGCACATGAAACTAATAGTGCTTTTTATAAACAGAAAATAGCCATTCAAAAATATATGCATCTACTTGTTCAAGTAATTTCCATAATGCACCATAGTAAACAAAGATCCTACAATATTAATTTAATCATATCCCAACAGAAACGCTCTATCTACAATGTTTGTCAGGTGTGCAGGGCCAAAAGAAGGAAAACAACTAAAATCTTGCCACGCAATGTGCACATATGCAAATGAGCTCTGCCTAATATTTAACAGGTAGGCGCCATTTTCCGAAACTCCCGCCAAGCGGCTTTGCTTGCTAGGCGGAGTTTTCTAGCTAACATCAAACTTACTTTTATACGTTGAGAAACGCCACCAAAGCATGTCAATAATGCTAAAAATAATTATCTCTTAGAAGGTAGTCATTTTGTGGTTGTCACAATGTACTAACCTGAAAACACAGGAAAACAGTCACAGGAATGAGAGAGACGAACCACCCTTGTTGCATCTCCAGTATGTTCTGAGGAGAGGGGCCGAGGTCCGTCACCTAGAGTCACCTGGGTGCAACGCGACCTGCACTTAGGTTCCGCCCTCCTGTTTCCCTGTTACATGAGTTACTTTGTCTTAAAATAAAGACGAAATTAATATCTGGGAGGACAGACATTAATATAAAAATGTTTCATAAATTAGAA
Organism: Antennarius striatus; assembly: GCF_040054535.1. NCBI lineage: Eukaryota > Metazoa > Chordata > Actinopteri > Lophiiformes > Antennariidae > Antennarius > Antennarius striatus. Next base: position 11,508,095 of record NC_090785.1, read on the forward strand.
TTGGCGAAAATAAAGTGCTGACAAATCAATAAAATAATATGTAAAAATTAATCCCTAACAATGAAAACAAATATGACCATATATTTTGAGTGTACCACACAAACTTCCTGATGTAATGCACTAATTTTTAAATTGTATTTCCTTTTATTTATTGGTTTTTAGTGTGTTTGAAGCACTAATGAAAAATTGTAAAATGTTTGAATGTGATTAAAGTGTTTTTGCAAAAAATCAAAATTCTTCTTCTTCTTCAAATGGATTCAGAACAAGATTGCTGAGTTATTGTTCTCAATGTTGTTGTTGGAAGAAAGCATGTCGCACAGGTTATAAAGCCGAATGCACCCTCTGGTGGATAACTGGTGACATTGCAACTGACGGAGAACGAGCCACTGTCAAGAACAATTCCAGCACCACGGTAACGGACAGCTCCTGGTGCAAATGACCACCATGTCTAATGAATACAAAATACCACACATGGTCCAAATTGTATCCACAATGGCTTTAATTTAAAAAAAAAAATAGAACAATGTAAATTTATTACAATTTCACTAACCTCAGAGCCTAAAAAAAGTTCTTTTTCCCCCAGACTTATCGTTCTTGAAGCAGTAAGAAAAATCCCCCATTACCATAACAGGAACAAGTTCTATTCCTCGCTCATATAAAAGTGAGCCATGCTGACCTAAAAGCAGCTGTTCCCTCAGCCCTGTCTGTGGATCACCTTACCCACCATGCTCTCTGTGGACACACATTTCCTTATTAATGGAATTATTTTCAATCTAAGCCATAGAACGACCCAATTATCCTATTCATTTCTGGCCGGTGGCCAAATCTCATCTGTTGATGGTAGGAACTAATTCCCTGGGAAGTAAGACGTAAAAGGGCAGAGAGAGAGAAGTTTCAGGCCTCTGAGCTCACATCCAGGTGTGACATTTGGAGCCGGGCGCTCCTTCCATTAACACTTGTATTCGTGCTTGTGGTCTTAATTAAAGTGGTATTTTGAGTGAGGAGGTTCTCTTTGTTCGGTTAATGAACCCCACTATTCTCTGCGGGCAAATGGAAATGCAAGCAGTCAAATTAGCATATGTTAGCATTTTACCATGTTTATTCCTTACCGTGGAAAACAGCTTACCAAGGCGAAAAGCTTTCCATCCTTCTAAAGAGGAGCTGTGGAACTTTTCCATCCCGAAAGACTTGACTGAAGCTAATTAAGCATTGATCTCAGAAACTTAAACGCTTTGTGCTTGTAGCATCATGTCGTGTGTGTGTGTGTGTGTGTGTGTGTGTGTGTGTGTGTGTGTGTGTGTGTGTGTGTGTGTGTGTGTGTGTGTGTGTGTGTGTGTGTGTGTGTGTGTGTGTGTGTGTGTGTGTGTGTGTGTGTTTGAGTGCATGCATGCATGTGTGTTGGGTTGGAATTGGCTTTGGATCAATTACAGCAGCATTTAAGATACTTCAAAGACCATATGGAAAAAATACTTTATTTTCATAAATGTCTACAGTACATGTGTGGGGATAATCCCCGTCTTTACAGCTGTGTGCATCTTGATGCAGCTTGCATATACATTATCACACTATAGGTCTTATTCACACAAGCTCTGTTAGCAAACAAACATACAAAAAGAAGATATTGTTCATAAAATCCAAAATATAAATTCAAGGATGTGCAAAAATATTGTCCACTAATGTTTTTTCAAAAAAATTTGGATGGAATTGCTGCTCAGGTTTGATTGTCTAAATAATAATAATAATAATAATAATAATAATAATAATAATAATAATAATAATAATAATAATAATAATAATAATAATAATAATAATAATAATAATAATAATAGGCGGACACATACAATGGCCTTGTTACAGTGGTATGTCACATAAATTATCACCACGACTAACTTTCTTTCCACATCCAAAGGCTTGTTGATTCATTATTTCTCAGTGAACTGTTTGTCCTCTGGTCTTTTTTTTTTCACAGTCCTATCATTTGTAAGTCATATGTTGGTCAATTCACTACTGAATGACTTCCGCCTCCATATTCATCTGAAAACATCATTCATTCAATCAACTATCCAAGCAATTATGGACAAGTTAGTCATTGAACAGGTCATTATTTATGATCGCAGCCTCTCCCTGGGGTGACATCTGGAGACGTCGCCTCTTGCCAAAGGTGGAGAAGGAATTGTGGACGTCCAGCTCACTCCGCTGGGCTGCTGGCCTCAGGGTGCAAAAGCCTGATGGCGTCCCGGGGATATACACGTTGTGGTGATAGTCAGGTGGTGGGTGTGGATGGGGGTGAGGGTGTGGATGGGGGTGTGGGTGCGGGTGCGGGTGGGGGTGGGAGGCCATTGATGGCTGCTGTTGTTGAGGTGGAGGTGTGCACCGAGGAGTCCATGGGCGAGAGGGGACCACACTGGGTGAAGGAGACATTTTGTAATCTGGAATAGGACATGGATAAGAAAAAAAGAAGATGCAACCGTTTAATGTGATAATTTGCATTTAGATTTCATCTTTGAGCTATCTAGACTAAAATCGAGGGCATGAAACAAAAATAGAAGCATAGAACATGATGTGTATGTAGTGTATGAATATAAAGCTCGAGGATAGTGGAGTTGAGGTAAGACTATCTCACGTGGATATGAGACGTGCACTTCACTCTTTTTACATTGCATCCACATAAACTAGTAATCCAAAATGAGTGTCATCATTATGGAAGCTGTTTGCCTCCCAGTGTCTCTCTCTCTCACCTTTCATTCCTTTCATGTGAGTACCCCAGGTCCAATACTGCCCAGGTCCCATGGAGGTGACGTAATTTTCTGGGTCTGCATGCATGGCCTTCCGCATGAGCGTGCCATCCATGTTGATGGAGTTATAACTGCAAACAACACACCGGTCTGTCATAAACGATATATTTCACTCGTTCAGTTTCTACGAGTGAAATATATATTTTTCACAGCATACTCTATACGTCTCAGCTTTTCTTCATATCCGCCCTCATTAATGACTAAGAAACAATGTGTTCACAGGTCAAAATCGGTACCTTTTAATAGAGGAGTTGTGATTTTTAGTGAGGGTCCAGTCGGTGTTTGGTGCCTTCAACTGTAGGGAAAAAGAAGAAGAAGAAAAAAATTGAATCGTTAAAAAAATAGGAAATCTCATGAGTATAACAATGTAATGTTACCGTTCAAACTTATTTTTGCTTCCAAACAATTTCCAATCAAACCGGTTTTGATTCCAGTCCTGAGGTCATTCATAAATTATGCGAGCAGAGTTCTATCTTTATCTCCGTCCTGATGTAGAGATATGATTTTGTTTCCCGTGGATCGCGGCTGCCGCCCTGTGGATATATGGCAGCACACATTTTTTAAAGAGCAGAGACGCCGTTGCCTTCAGCTACTATTCGCCTGTCACTTAGTTTTTGCTTTTATCCTCTGTGGCACAGCGGGAGGCCGGGGGGGGAGGGGGGAGTTCGCGATTGGTGTTTATTCCGAGTCTCATAGTATGGATTGCACGCTCTATTAACTCACTTAAAGTCGTTAGTGAGGAGAATGTGACGTTAGTGTATTATTAGAATCGGTATTCAAAATACACCCCTCGTCAACTTGCGCGCAAAACCAATTAGATCCCTACCGGGATGAAACGAAACATGATCTTAATCTTCAAAGGAAACCGTACCAGGGAGGAAATTAAGAAAATTACCCACGTCATTGTTTTGTAGATTTTATGCATCATTCTACATTAATATTTGCTTGCCGCTCCTCGAGCAAGGTTTTTAATTAAAAGTCTCACTGAAAGCCTTGAAAAGTTTGCGGCGCTTGCAGCTGTGATCCACACCGGCAAAGCGCGCAGGCACGTTTTTACGCACCTGTCCTCCTTGTCTTACACGCTTGGATGTGCGTTTAATCTTTCTTTTCACCTTCAATTCATCAACGTACACTCCGGGCCCGTGTACTTGTGATGCTCAGATAGTTTCATTGTGATTTGCCTTTGAAATTTAATGTGTCACTGACGACCTCGGGACGGACTCACGTGGATGCGCCCGGTGGGGGTGGGGGGGGGGCGTCACCGGGTGAATTATAAGAGGGGGACCAATTAAAAGACAGAAAGGACACTTTCTCCTGAAGGAGCAGAGCTGCAGGCGGAACAATCATCGTGACCTCGAAATCCCTCTTGTGGCCAGAGGTGTCTGTGCCGATGACCGAGCTGACATTTCTCAGTCTGTCTGGTGGAGTCGGGTATCATGGCTCCGAGTCTTTGTCCCTCGGCGATTCGGGGGCGGGGGCGGGGGGGGGGGCAAGAAGGCGGCAATGAGCAGTGGGCACATATTTACGGTCTGCTGGCCCGTCTATACGAGTTACAATACACTGGTATAGACATCATGCCACCGTGAATTCTCCTTTATCCTTGTCCCCATCCTTTCTCCTTCTTCTATTACACCCCCCCTCCTCAGCATCTCTCTCTCTCTCTCTCTCTCTCTCTCTCTCTCTCTCTCTCTCTCTCTCTCCTCTCTCTCTCTCTCTCTCTCTCTCTCTCTCTCTCTCTCTCTCTCTCTCTCTCTCTCTCTCTCTCTCCCTCTCTCTCTTTGCAAACAGAGGACAAGACTATTGCCGATCTAAAAGCGGCCCACGTCAGTCCAACATTGTCCTTGCACCCCCTCCTTCTCCCTTTTGCCCCCTCCCCTCTTTGGTGTCCTCCACCTTCTCCCCAAAACCGACTATTTGCCATTTTTCATCCACAACGGACAGCCCCCCCCCCCTCTTGCGAATATACGCCACATTGTGTGTAGTGTAATGGTTCGGCCGTGTTTTTGCCCTTGAGGCATTGTTGTGAGGTTGTCTGTCCTATTTTATTGGATGGAGAACAAGAAGGCGTGTTGTATACCCAAATGGTCGAACAACTGTCTAAACCCAAGGTAAATAAATTCACGCTGCTGCCGTTCACCTTGTCCCTCACACGTGTAACCTTGACGTTTCAAACTCCATATGATTTACTGGAGGCAGGTGTGTATCCCCCCTTTTTTTGCATAAATATGTGGAGAAATTCATCTTATATGTCAAACACAATTAAAAACTATCAATTGGGTGAAGCTTTTCCACGTGTCATGTCTTTTCTCTTCTTTTCTTTTGATTAAGAATGGAGCAGACACTAATCGCCTCGAATCTCCGCTTCCTCTCACACAGTAATTGATATCTCACTTCGCTCTGTACGCAGATATAAAGACCCCGATACGTGCCACAGAAAATGCTCCTCTCAGAATGGGGGGGTTTCACGATTTCATCAGCGTGTCAATTAAAATTTAATCTCGCCAACGTCTCATTTCATTTCCAGGGTGCCAAACATTATGATAGGCTACACAATTAGGAGAAATCGGTGCCATAATTAGAAAAACTAATCGAGACAAAATGATGTGCAGCGTCAGACTGAGCGCAGAGGAAAAGCAGAGTTTGACTCTGTCTGGCATGTTTGATTTGACCTTCAAGGGAAGAGTGTCACGTCCTGCTTCTTTATTTAATCCAGAGATGAGATGTTTATGATTGAAAAAACAGAATGACATATAAACTCTACGTTTACTTGATGCTGAATGAACTGTACCTCGTTGGGAGTAGTTGCTCCGTTGTTCACAGATGCGCTCCGGCTTTGCGCGTTCCACGAGTTTTCTGCGCTCTTCGCCTCGTTGTTCCTCGGTGTGCTACCGGGGCTGCACGGCTTCAGAAACATAAAGTCACTTTTGGCTGATTCTGGAGTCAGACACACTTTATAACAATATGACTGTGAGAGACTACTGTTTCCATTCACCTCCATACAGTTCGTCGGCACTTTGGCCGCAGATGAAATCTGCAGGTTGAGGTTGGATTTTTTGAACACCTCCGGGGGTGGGGGCTCGGACTGAAATCCATCGCAGCAGCAGCAGGCGAACGGGGGGAGGTTGTATCCGCTGAGAGTCTCCCTGTCCTTGTAACACTTGATAGCAGCCAGGATGATAATTGCCACCAGGAATATTAAAGATATTGTACTCAGTGACACGATCAAGTATAGAGCGAGGTTTGAGGGGGGCTGTGGGCTGAGTGTGAGGTCTCCGAAATCTGACAGAGACTCGGGGACGCTTTCCACCACCGTAAGGACAATGGAAACGGTGGCGGAGAGCGGCGGCTGCCCGTTGTCCTTCACTAATATTACCATTCTCTGTCTTGTTGCGTCTTTTTCCACTAATCTGCGAATTGTCCTTATTTCTCCCGTGTACAGAGCCACACTGAACAGTCCGGGATCTGTAGCCTGTAACACCTGATAGGACAGCCGCGAATTCTGCCCTGCATCCGCGTCTAACGCTGTAATCTTGGTAACCAGATACCCCGCGTCCACTGACCGCGGAACCACCTCCGTGGCCGCGGAGCCGTTTCTTGGAAGCGGGGATACGACGACAGGTGGATTGTCGTTCTGGTCCAGGACAAAGACGTTGACTGTGACATTACTGGCCAGAGGTGGGAAGCCAGCGTCTTGCGCCTGAACCAGAATCTGAAAGTTTCTAAGTTGCTCATAATCAAAAGAGCGTAGTGCGTAAATGTTGCCGTTGTCAGAGTTGATTGAGACATAAGTGGACACGGGCATGCCCTGAATCTGACCCTCAAGAATAGAATAAGACAGATACGCGTTCTGGTTAGTATCGGGGTCGAATGCAGATACAGAACAAATGGAAGCGCCCGGGGCATTATTCTCGGTCACATAAACTGTGTATGAAGGTTGGGAGAAACGCGGGGGGTTGTCATTAATGTCAGACACTTGAACGAGGATGGTTTTCCGTGTGGAGAGGGAAGGAGAGCCCAAATCTCGGGCTGTGAGGGTGATGTTGTATTCAGATACAGCTTCTCGGTCCAGAAATTCGCTTGTAACCAAAGTGTAGTAGTTTTTAAACGATGAATGGAGCTGAAACGGGACGTTGCTGGGAATTTGGCAGTCAACGTTCCCGTTTTCTCCTGAGTCCCGATCCATGACGCTGATGACCGCGATCACCGTGCCTGGTGGTGCGTCTTCCTGGACGGGAGTGGAGACAGATGTGAGGATGACTTCGGGCGCGTTGTCGTTCACATCCAGGATGTCTACCAGCACTTTACTGTGGACTGCCACAGCCGACTGTCCGCGGTCTTTCGCCTGCACGTACAGCTCATACACACTGGCTTTCTCATAGTCCACAACGCCTTTCACTCTGATTTCACCCATATACGGGTCCACGTTGAACAGTTCACGCACCTTGAGGGGTGCGTGCCCACTAAACGCATAGGTCACCTCCCCGTTGGAGCCCTCGTCCAGGTCTGTGGCGTTCAGCTTCACCACCAGCGTTCCCCTCGGTGCGTTTTCCACCAGGCTTGCGCGGTAAACTGAGCGGTCGAACACGGGCACGTTATCGTTGGCGTCCAACACCGTAATAGTTATCAGCGCTGTTCCAGAGCGTTCCGGAGACCCCCCATCATAGGCAGTCAGAACCATCTCGTGTTTTTTCTGCTGTTCCCGGTCCAATGGGGTATCCAGCACAAGCTCAGCAAACTTGCTTCCATCATTACGCGTCTGGATATTCAGTATGAAGTGCGCGTTTGCGCTTAGCTGGTAGGAGCGCAGGGAGTTGGTGCCCACGTCCTGATCCTGCGCGCTCTCTAACGGGAAACGGGAACCAGGCGCAGCCGACTCTGTGATGTCAAGATTAAACTCGCTCCATGGAAAACTAGGGGAATTGTCATTCACATCTAAGATTTCCACTTCCACTCTGTACAGTTCTAATGGGTTTTCAATCACCACTTGAAGGTGTAAAAAGCAACTCGGGCTTCGTTCGCACAGCTCCTCTCTGTCTATTTTCTCGTTGACGAAGAGAATACCATTCTCCAAGTTCACTTCTAAATACTGCCTCTTAGCTCCGGAGACTATACGAAACCGACGAGCTGACAGTTTTGCAACATCCAAGCCCAGATCTTCAGCGATGTTGCCTACAAAAGCTCCATGCTCCAGCTCTTCGGGAATGGAATACCGAATTTGTGCAAGAACTAGGTCCACTACGCACGCACACAGAAGCAGACATATAACCAATCCAGTCACCGGTACCCAACTGCATCTGTGAAGTCTGTGATCCATGTTAGAGGCGCGCGTAAAGTCCTCAGCCAGACATCGTTTGGGTTATAAAATTGAGTGTGCAGTGCTGCTAAAAATAATTAAAGCTGAAATTAGACTCTGTCCCAGATGAGAAAAGATCTATAGTTAACTTTATTGGACAGCTAAGCTAAGGAGACAGGAGATGAAAGCAGGGGAAAGTGAAAGCACCTATTCTCCTCTCTAATGCGCTCCGCGCCCAACGCCGGTGTGTGAACGAGGGGAGCTGGAGCTTTGATTTTCCAGAGTGTAAGACACTCGGAGGAACTGATGGGGAGGCGCGCTTGTGTATGTGTGTGTGTGTGTGTGTGTGTGTGTGTGTGTGTGTGTGTGTGTGTGTGTGTGTGTGTGTGTGTGTGTGTGTGTGTGTGTGTGTGTGTGTGCGGAGAGAGAGAGAGAGAGAGAGAGAGAGAGAGAGAGAGAGAGAGAGAGAGAGAGGGGGGGGGGGGAAGGGGGGGTAGACTCGCTCAGCTCCGTATTGGAGGACGCCGACTCTAATTACTGAAGACGTTTAACCCTTTCACGTCCTCATGTCTGTTCCTTTGACCCATTAAAGAGAAGAGAGGAGAAGGCGTAAAGTTGACAGTAGACATCGGAGCCAGATTTGGATTAGGGGACAAATTGTGTTGTGGGTGTTATTTTCTAGGATGAACAGATGAGGATCTTGAAGGATTTGTCATGTACTGGAAGCTGACATTGTTATATGTCGATGTAGATTCTCATTAATTCAGGTCTTGCTAATCCTTGAAGGTTGAATCGGAAGAAACTAGACTTCTGTTTAGGGTTTGAAGTCACCTCACTTCTAATCTAAGAGGATCCTTCAGTTCTAACTAGCTGGTGGGAAGTAAACAAGAGATGAAATGTCTAATCCCAGCCCTCATATGATACTTGATAAATTATAGCATGAGGCTCCACTGTTACATGTTTGAAATGGGCCAGTGATTGGTATTCTCCCGGAATTTTATTAATCATCTTAATGAAAGTCATTCGGAGATGAACACACTGAAAAAAAACACACCTCATATATCCATCATCATAAACAGCATTGGGATTTAAAAATAATGTTTAATGGGTCAGGACACTCATTTTTAATCAACATTCAAATAAGTGAGAGCTGCAGTTCGGTGCTTAAAGTGATTGCAGTGGTAATCATGTACGGGTGATCAACTCATACAAATGCGCATTACACTGGTTTAATTCGTTGAAGTCGTCCTGAACACATATTATCATAATCAACATAAAAGCAATGTCATAAAGCCTCAATCACACTTGGCTCTAATCAGGTATTACAGAGGGATTTGATAAATATCCCATAGGTGATGAGCTGAGGGTTTGGGAATAACAGAAAAGGCCAGTTTGAATCCCGATGGTTGTTTTCCCGGGTTAAATTTTGACTGGCAGATGAAACACTCAGCATTATAGTTATGATAGGACAAAGAGGACGTCTCCAGATCCTTTCGACTGTGGCGCATGTTTGTTCACATCTAATCTTTTCCCTGCTAATCCTGTTGAGTTAGACAGTCACTGAACCTTAGAGAGGGGAGAGGAGAAAGTAAGGGAGAAATTAAAGGACGTCTTTGTGAAGTCGGGTTCGTGTCTAGACAGACACGAGTTGCATTTTAATTTAAAATGATGTGTTGGAATCTGAAAGTCTCTGCCTAAGACTGACGACACAGCTTCAACCCCAGAGCAACATATGGGTTGTTAAGTAGTAGCAGTAGATGTGAGGAGAAGAAGCAAGAAACAAATATTTCTATTTCCCAAGAGGAACATTTTATTTCACACAAGAAGCAACATTGTCTGTCAAACTGCCCTGGAAATCCGTGGGCTGCATACTTTGCTGGAAATTGGGTTGATGTCTGGTCCTTTGTCAGGATAATTATGGACACCACGCGACATTGATGTCTGATGTTGTTTGACTCTTTTCACTTGAGGAAAATCAAGTGAGGCTGGTGGGACTACTTACATTTGTAAACAGCGGTTACTAGGGAGATTTCTCTTTAAACTTAGACAAAACTGACTTAAGGAATCCAGGGAGGTGGGTGAAACGTTTGTATCATGCAATATCTCGACTCCATTTCCAGGGAAAGATAGCAATCATCACTGAACCTGGACATAATAACTGCCCCCAAGCTGAGCACGATATTTCCAAAAAGCAGTTTGCAAATACACCACCCCCTTTTCAGGAATAAAGTAAAAAAAAAAAAAATCCCCAGGTTTAAATAAGTAGGAAACACAATCTGCTTGCAGATTTAACCTCAAGCAGATGGTTAAGCTTCTCCAGAAATGATTATATTTCTGGAAAAGAAAAAAAAAATCACCAGCACCAGTTCTATTGCTTTCCCCTTCTTTTTTAATTAACGGGGTGAAGGATTAGTGTGCAGCTATCCGGGATCAACCGTTCTCCGACGGAAGAATACAAATGTTTAGTGATAAATAATCCCAAAGCACTCCGGCCGGCGGTCCCTGGGTGCCTGTTACATTAACATGCATTACACGGAGCATTAAGCCAGTCTCATCCGCCCCTATCGCCTCGCTCACCCCATTGTCCGACAGAGAGACAGCCATTACGTTTTCTGAACGACCATTTAACAACCACCTGACCGTGACCTGTGACTCCTCTGAGTGTCAGAGGAGGAGAAGGTGGTGGGATCAGGAATCCGCTCTAGATGCTACAAGGATTCAAGGTTGTAAACTTCTTCCTTAGTTTAGATTTTTTTAAAAATAACAAAAAGAGAAGTTAAATTTTGAATAGAGAGCTGCTGGGTTACTTGATAATTTCCATTTGACCCACAAAGAACACAGAATAGGTCAACTGACTACATTTCATTTGTGATCTAGTGGCGCCATCTACTGGTTGTTATTTGTCAATGTTAAAATTTGTCCAGTCTTAAATCATTTTTATCTTCTCTAATTTATCAGATGTGGATGTTGATTGTTATTAGTGTTAATAATAAACATCCACATCCATGTACTTTTTCTATCTGGACATCTTTACTCATCATCAGTTGTTGAACGAAGCCTAAAACAAACGTGTTATAGTGTGATCATTTATCTTTCAGTAGTGACCGATAATCACTGTACAACCACTTAATAGGGGATTAGTTGTGCTATTTGTGCCATTGTTTGTATAAGGACAAACATTTGACAATAAAGCTATTCTGTATGCCACATTGATGGGATTAATGCGAGTATATGGGATTAAATAATGTAATCACTTAAACCCTTCTCCAGAAATATGCTTTAGAAAATCTGATTTATGGAAAAACACCGGAGCACCGTTCAGGATTTGCCATAAGTTTCTGTTGTTGTTACAGTAGAAGCCAATATTCATACTCTGTTGTGTCTTCAGTGGTCGTTACTTTATCTTTGATCCTATATCGCCATCTATCGGATATTTTATGTCATAGCATCTGCTCATGTATCTTCTTTTAATCATATACAGTACAATGCAATAAATGCAACATGTAACAATGTAAGTGATTACTATCGTAACACAGTATGAGTGCGCCATACCCAGATTTATTATGTGATTCTCTGTATTGGAGAGTTTTAAATCATATCATTTAGCTCATCAGTCTAATCAAACTCCTTATATAATCCTTTTGGAAGTGATCCTTAGTTTTTTCCCCCTGCTGATTAATGAACATTGGGTGAATCTAGATACCGTTTGTGAGACTGTTTTTTCTGAACTTGACGTCTTGTTCTTCATGTTCTATCAGTTTGAAAAATAACCCAAATCTAGATTTCCAAACTTCTCAAGATTTTTTCTTCTTTAATGAAAATAACAAGGGGTATTGTTTTAAGTGCATTAGGCAACGATTATACAAAGCATGTATCAACACATCACAAAAAAAATATGTGAATAAAAATAGATAATATTAATGTTGTGTTTGGTTATTGGAACACATGGTCAAAAACTCTTCACTACATGCTAACTCACCTCCTTTTCTTCCCTATATATGAACCCTTTTCCCTCTGTCTTCTTCTGGCTGTCGAACGCTGATGAATGCTGACAATTAAAATAAATCATCCCTTTGAAGCAGGATGTAATTAATTGTGGAGAAGAACAGAACTGTGGATTAAACTAAGTGAATGAGCAAGACTACTCCTGTATACACTAACGCTGTTGCTTGATCAACATTGTTTAGACACTACCACACTAAAGGCACAAAGCAACATTCGCTACATCGTGTGACCTTGCCAGAAAATTGTTATAATGAACGAATCTGACCAAAATTATATGACCCCCTACGTGTGCATGCGAGCGCGCATAAAACTCTATGCGTCAGCCTTTTGTGATGAATGGGCGACTTGTCGAAGGTGTGTCCCGCCTCTTCCTCAGTGTCAGGTGTGATTGGCTCCAGTGAGCCGTGACCCTGCAAGGATAAGCGGTGATAGGCAATGGATGGATGGATCAGTTTAGTCAGGTGCATCCATAGAAAGCACCAGTAACTGTGACTCACACTTTAAAGGACAGAAGAAAAATGCTGCTGTTATACTATCCACATTACCAAATAAATACACTATACCTGATTCACAGTGCGTCTTAAGAATTATAATGGCAAACCCTAACCCTAACCCCAACCATAACCCTAACCCCCCCAACCCTAACCCTAACCCTAACCCCTAACCCTCTAACTTTAACCCTAACCCCTAACCTAACGTGATTCACAGTGCATCTTAAAAATTAGAATTTTTTTGGCAAATTGATGGCAAACAATAACCCTAACCCCAACCCTAACCCTAACCCCTAATCCTAACCCTAACCCTTTAACTCTAACCCTACCCCGAACCATAACCCTATTTTAACCATTACCCTAACCCTAACCCTACCCCTAAACCTAACCCTAACCCTAAACTTAACCCTACCCTAACCCTAACCCCTAACCCTAACCTGATTCACTGTGCGTCCTAAAAATTATAACTTTTTGGCAAATTGATGGCAAAAAATAACCCTAACCCTAACTCCAACCCCTAATCCTAACCCTAACCCTCTAACCCTAACCATAACCCCTAACCCTAACATCCTAACCCTAACCCCTAACTCTAACCCCTAACCCTAACCCCTAACATGAGGAATGTGAATGAATGAACGAACGAACGAACGAACGAATGAATGAATGAATGAATGAATGAATGAACGAATGAATGAATGCATCTATGTTCTACTGAAATGCCAAGTGGACCTAATGCATGTCTTGTAAATATCAATGTGTTGCTGAAACGAGTCAGCTCATAATAAACTCGGATGGTATCCCTTATTGGCTATTTCGGCACACAACAATCCAAAGTCATTGTTTTCAATCCAAAGTCATTGTTTTCAATCCAAAGTCATTGTTTTCAATCCAAAGTCATTGTTTTCAATCCAAAGTCCCTGACAAAATGTTGATCCACCTCATAGCAATTTCTATAGAGAAAAGACTAAAGAATATTGAGCTACTTTTACTTGGAGCAACACGTTCAAATTGGGAATTAGAGACGTTTTCCCATGCGGAGGACGCGATAAGGACAATGAAAACGAGTTTTATGTTCATGTTCAGGCAGTGACGTAGAGGATCAACCTGTTCCACAATGACTAAAAGATAAGTCCTTAGAAATGGACTTCAATTACTCTGATTTTACTTCATTTTGGACAGTTTTTTATGGACATAGGTTCACGCGTTCAACTTTCCGCGGCCAAATCGATCTATTATGTGTATTTGTGTATCTGAGGTCATTCTGCAGTCATGAAGGTGAAACCGAGCAATTTCACGGTCGGCTTCCGTTTTGCATTACGTCATTGTTTTGTGAGAATAATCGGGTTTCTGGCTCGCTGGCACAAAAAATCCACTAAGGGGCGTTAAAGACCAATCATAGACAGTATATCGTCTGCATCCCATACTGACGTGTCTGTCAGTATGGGATGCAGACGATATAGATATAGATATAGATATAGATATAGATATAGATATAGATATAGATATAGATATAGATATAGATATAGATATAGATATAGATATAGATATAGATATAGATATAGATAAAGATGTAGTTAAAAACACAGACATAGATGTATGCAGGTATACTTGATTGTGTGTGTGTGTGTGTGTGTGTGTGTGTGTGTGTGTGTGTGTGTGTGTGTGTGTGTGTGTGTGTGTGTGTGTGTGTGTGTGTGTGTGTGTGTGTGGAGGGGGGGGGCACAAAAGGATGTGAAGACACAAAGACATGAGAAAAGAGAGGTTAATGTGACTTCCAAAATTCCCTTAAAAATCAGTTGAGTTCATTGTTCATTGTGTGGCCACGGCATCTATCAGGGGAGATTAACATTAAGGCAGAGCAAAGGGCACAAGGTGGAAGGTCACAGAGGTTAGAGATATGGGCAAGAAATCATGGGGCAGGAGGGGAGATGACAGGAGATGAGACAAGGAAAAAGAAAAGCAAAAACTATCAGAGACAGAAGGTAACAGACCAAGCGGTGAAGTGATATGAAAATAAAAAGCATGGATAGGGGAACGGAGAGGGATGAAAAAGAGGGAAAGAGAATGAATTGAGAGTTTGGTCCACATGCTCCTCAGCTGTGTAAACTGAAGGTCTCTGCTGCTTCTCGGATTCCCCCGAAAAAAGAGGATATTTATAGGAGGCTGGCAGATGCAGTGAATGGACCCTTGCTCTGTCACATCCACTAATATTAGTGTTATTACTTTATATGTGCAAAAATGGAAAATGTCAGCAACCTGAGATGCCTGCAGAGACAGTGTGTGCATGCACAGCGTCTCATTCCCTTTTAATGAGTGAATCTCATCATGTTCGTGGACAAACGTCTGCTGATGAGATGGGAGCGTCCATATGAAATGGGCAAAAGAAAGGAAGAAGAAGACAGAATTAGAGAAAGAACAGAAAAAAAAAACAGGGAGAAATTGGCATGTATTGAAGGGTGTAACCTGATATACTGAGCTTATTAAAGCTGTCAGTGAAAAAGAAAGAAAGAGAGGTGGAAGAAAGCTAGACAGACACAGACATAAGCACATACTCCAGCTCCAGATTATACGATTCCCGCAAGTTGCAGACATGTTGAAACAGACTACACACACACTCAAGCACACATGCACACACACGTACACACACACACACACACACACACACACACACACACACAGGTCTTCATTCACCTGGTAACAGTTGCACACGCAGGCACACATGCAGAAACACAAACAGTCTGATAGACATAACAGACGTGCATGCGCATGCACACATGCTGGGAAGAGAGGAAATTCCAGAGGGAACAGGTGGGAGTGGCGATAGCGATCTATCAGGATGACTTTGATCTTCCCCATGCTTCTGTCACCACTGCCGAAACACACAGGATGGATCAGGCCAGTTTATGATTAATTGTAACGTCCTTCTGCACACCAAGATGTAACACCAACACTTCAACAAAACACATGCAAAGTAAATTTGTAGCTTTGAGACGGTAAATATACAGTAGAAGAGATTGTTTGTCCACACTGGAAAATGAACTGAAACGTATAAGTTATGTACGGTAATTCTGACAGTGTGACCAGGCTTCCGTGCATTCTGTAAAAACTAAAACAGAGACAGAAGAACGGTCGCATTTCTTTGAGTGGTAAGAGGGAAAGTGATTCCACGATGGCAGTGCTGAGGGAAGCTACAGCTCAAACATTAGAGATATGTGAAATAAAACATTAATAATCAGTATTGTTAGCACAGTGGCGTTCAATTACGTTTTATGTTTTTATTTATTTGAGCGACTGAAGACAAACATGTGGAAGGAAAAGAAAGAAGAGGGAGACAGAGAGGAAACAGAGGCATGGCTCTGGCACAAATTTAGTGTCTAATGAGGACAGAGGTCAAAGCTCAAGTGTGTGTGTGTGTGTGTGCGTGTGCGTGTGTGTGCGTGCCTGCGTGCATGTGTGTGTCCTCGAGTTCACTAGTGTCTCATCTCAAAAAGAAATTATCCACCTGAATGTCCTTATTATCAGGCAAGCCTGTGTTTGTGTGGGCGAGAGCCAAAACCGGGATGAGAGTGGAGAACCCCTGCCTGAGGGGGCCATAAAAACAGTTAATTAACAAGTCACATGTGCATGAATGTGTAACCCTCTCTGTACCAAAATCCTTTTAATCACAGCCCTTCTCTTCTTTTGTCTCTCTTCTCCACCCATCCCAACCTCTACTTCCCCTCTACACTCCCCTCCAACCTCCTCTCTTTCCCCTACTTCCTCCAGGTCTTTTTCATGGAGAGGAGGGCCGATATTAATAACCCCCTCGGTAATTAGCTACTTTAAAGCATAAAAAGTCATGAATGGAGACCTGCCCATGAACAGGTTTGCACATAAACACATTGGTCAGCTCACAGAGAGGGCTGCATGGCCACAGCCTAACCAGAAATCGAGAAAACATGCAAAGAGAAAAAAAAAAAAAAACTAAATCGTGACGAAAACCGTTTGCAGAAATTATTCATTTCCCTCCTTTTTTATGTTTTCCTTGTGCTGACTGTACTCCCCTCCCTCTCCCCAGTCTCCCCCTTGCACTCACTCTTTCCCTCATGCACATTCCTCTCCTTTTTGCATATCTATTACTCCCCTTGCACTATACCTCACCGTCTTTTTAAAACAACTTTCCTTCCCTCTCTCTCATTCTCTCTTTCTCCACCTCATCCACCGCCTTCCCCTCACTACCTGACATTGTGGCTCGATGCCCAATGAGTCACACCTCTGCTAAAATCATCAGAGATGGAGGGAGGGAGGAAAAGAAAGAAATCGTCAGGAAAAGAGAAAAAACAGGAGAGTATGACAGAGAAAAATATAGAAAATAAAAATGGGAGGAGAGAAAGTTAGAGAGGCAGAAAGAGGGAGCCTCTGGGGAGAGAAGAGAGCAGAGAGTGCGTTTAACTTTTTGACTCCAGTAGTCAGTATGTACTTGTCAGTAACAGTTAGCCTGCGGACAACAACATGTTCCACACACTCTTTAGGCACACACATGCATGCATACAGACATGCACAAATGTAGTCACACTATGACATTGTGCGTAAGCCCACCTGTATGCTCTGCAGGCGCACACACACACACACACACACACACACATACAGCAATCAGACATGCAAACAAACCAGAGTGCGGCTGCAGCCCTGCCTCTCTACATCAGCCTCCCCCACCCCTCTCTAACCGTTGCCCTTGGATACCACACAAACACTCCCTGTTGGGCAACACTGGGAGTCAGGAGAGGACGTACATGGATCACACACCTCCCCGAGCACAACAGTTTGAAAGCAGTTGCGTGTGTGTGTGTGTGTGTGTGCTCATGCATTTAGTGCATACGTTATAGCTGCTCACTGTGGTGTTTTCTCCTCACCAGTCACTCGTGTCTGTGCTCAAATGCGTGAAAGCAGCAGCCATTGTCAAGATATTGTAACATTTCTCATAAAAGACGGATCAAAAAGGGAAAACAAATAAAGGAGGTAACTGTAGACATAAAAACTGATGGGGGTACAAATATATCAAAACACATGGATTTACAGTAAAAAAAAGTATATTTTAATGCAGATTTTTTTTTTTTCTTTCAACCTGCTTCTTACTCACAGCCCCGATCCCTGAACTGTGACATTCACTTGCTCATTGCAGGCTTTAACAAGGCTTGTTTTATGAACCCCGAGGGATTGCTGCCGGCTGTGTGTATGTTGCCATGCACCACGTGCATGTCATCATTCAGCAGGGTTGTTTTTTAAGCATTAGTGTGCCTCAGTCCCAACAAGCTCACGCATCTGATAAAAAAAGGCTTATCCTTTTTTATGCTGAATCAATAGGTTTGCTGAAATGTAAATCAATCAGCCTGTCAATCAGCCGCGTTGTCTCTCTTGTAGAGTTCCTTAGGATATTCTTATCACCTCATGTCCAGATGGAAGAGAACTAAGTAGGTTTCATGTTTCCTTTATCTCAGGTTTTACACTCAGGGATTCATTTTGATTTTGGGGGAAACTACATCTGAAGACTCTTTAGTTCCTCCACAAATGGCACAGACTATTCGACTTTGATTGGGTCAATCCTAACTGAAGCCCCAGGTTTAGGAAGCGGAACAAGCCTCTACCCATAGCTGTAATGTTTTTAAAGCCATACCAGCCAGCCACAAAGCTCCTTTTGACCTTTGTACGGAACACACCAGACAAAACCTTGGAAGCCGTCCTCTGCAAAGCACATTCCCAAAGTATTTCTCTTTTTTCTTCTTTTTTTACAAGTGTGGGATGGGGTCGAACAACAATTACGGTAAAATGTGACTAATATGTCACAGACATGCTGGTGTGTTTTTTTTCCTGACCCACTCTTTTTTTCCCTTTTCCATCCATCCTCTTTTCTCGTCTTGAAAATTCTTCCCTTTCACTTCAAACCCCTGTAATTACAAACAAAAGCCCTGACTCTTCTCCAGCTGAAACAATGATAATGATGGAGAATAGTGTGTGTGTGTGTGTGTGTGTGTGTGTGTGTGTGTGTGTGTGTGTGTGTGTGTGTGTGTGTGTGTGTGTGTGTGTGTGTGTGTGTGTGTGTGTGCGTGTGTGCGTGTGTGTGTGTGTGTGTGTGTGTGTCTGTGCCTTCATCAAAGCGGTGTTGACGTTGATGGGTGTAGAGAAATATGTGGAGAACAGAGAGGATTAACACAATCTGGGCATGAAGCCCCACAATTTAGCGAATGTTGTGTGTGTGTGTGTGTGCGTGTGTGTGTGTGCGTGTGTGTGTGCGCGTTGACTGCCTCGATAGCAGCGATCCAACACACAGCTGCTCCCTGAGCTTGGCATTTAAATGAGGTAAATGGAATACAGAGAGTGACAAAACAGACAGATAGAACAGCAAGGCTCCAGAGCAGTTTGGAGTTGTTGTCAACAACACAACAGATATGAGCATAGAGAGCGAGAGAGAGAGCGTGTGTGTGTGTGTGTGTGTGTGTGTGTGTGTGTGTGTAGGACTGAGATGGCGGCTTGACCTTGGACATGGCATCTCACCTTTAAACAAAGTGAGATACAAGCATCATTCGAGACCTCACACTCCTGCACTAGAACCCGAACGTGAGGCGGAACGTTACACACAATACACAGCGCTGTGTGTTGCAGTAGTATCGAAGCCACATGTATGCATGGTTGCGAGGTAGAGAGTGTGTGTACTGCCTGGTTGTGTTTGGAGCAGACCCAGGCCAGAGGAGCTCAAAGCACTGAATGTCATCATCAGAGCTGTCGGAGAGCCAAGCAGTAATCACACCCAGATCACCTACACACTCACGCCAACTTACAACACCAGTCACCCCAGAGTGGTGTGTGCGTGTGTGTGTGTGTGTGTGTGTGTGTGTGTGTGTGTGTGTGTGTGTCTGAAAAATGGGGAAACTAATTGAGAAGGAAAAAGAAAATGAAAGACAAGAAGTATTTGTGCATACAGCAAGTATGAATCCTGTGTTACCGTAAAATACGTGTATGTGTGTGTGTGCGTGTGTGTGTGTGTGTGTGTGTGCGTGTGTGCAGACGTGCATACAGTCATATTGTGAGTAGTAAGCAAGTGAAGACAGCGAATGTGTGTGCCGTGAAGAAGAGAGGAGAGGTGGGTGTATGTTTTCTACCCATTCTTCCTCCTTTCTCCACGTCAGTCTTATCCCACCCCTCTATTTTCCATTTTTACATGCAGCTCCAGATGTGAAGGCAGTGAAATATTAAATTACAGAAATTGGCTTGTTTCTGCACTTTGGCTATATCAAAACAACCCAGCCTGTGCTCTGTCCTGACCTGAGACACACACTCTCACACTCTGATTATCACATTTCAGACTGTGTATGGCATACGCTGCAGGTGGAGGAGCAAAAAGCACAGCGAGGCTTGTTGCTCATGAAATCCAGTTGCACTCATTCCAGTAGGTCACACTTTCATGTTACCTGTTTTCCTTGTACACATTCTGCTTATACTCTTTATAAAAGTTGAGCAGCAATTACCGCAGTGGGACCATAAAGCTCTTACAGATGTGACTTGAGTTGCAGTCCCTGTAAATGCCACTAGATGCTGACTTCAGAAACACCCCTACAAGTCAATGTACCATTAAATTACAACAAAATAATTAATAACATAGGATATGACAGAGCCAGTATGAATGGAGCTATGGACCTGACACTGAGGAAGCTAGATGGAATTCATTTATCTGTAATGTTATTATTTAGACTTCAACCTTTGGCCAGGACAGTGTCGCAGTGGGTAGTGTTGTCGCCTCACAGCAACAAGGTCATGGGTTCAAATCCATCTGGGACCTTTCTGTGTAGAGTTTGTATGTTCTCCCCATGTGTGTCTGCAGGGTTCTCAGCCTTCCTCCCACCACCAAAAACATTGGTGACCTTTAATTGCCCGTATGCATAAAGTGATTGGTTGTTTGTCCCTGTGATAAAATGACAACCTGTGTATCCAGCCTGCTGTCCACAGTCAGCTGGGATACACAGCAGCCACCCTGTGACCCCAAAAAAGGAAGAAGTGGTAAAGTAAAGGTCACCTTTAATATGTCATGTTCTCTATGAAAAAGGATTCCTGTGACTAATAGTTCTTTTTTTTTTAAAAAGTTTTGTACTGTATATTTTTTATCTTCATTTATCTTCACTCATTCATCTTCGATGATTACCATCGTCACTTTTTCAAATAATGGTCACAGGTTATGTTTGAGCCGATCCCAGCAGGCTACGGACAAGAGGCGGGCTACACCCTGGACAAGGAGTCAGTTCATCACAGGGCCATCATGGTTTCATGTTTTCTTTGTGACATTTCATAATATCTGCAAGTCAAGCTAGAAATATTAAAAGCAAACAAAACAGAGTGGATACACAAACAACAAAGATACACAATTAACAACCTCTTCTAAAATATTTGATATATTTTTAACCAAGCATCTTTTTTTGATATTCAAAAAAAGTTAAGCCTGAAGAATAATTAACATTTCAGTTGCTGCATGAATTTGTTAAAAGCAATTTTGGTATCCAAGATTGCTGCTTTTCCTAATTATACATTGGCATTGGCATGAAAGGTTAAAAACATCGCCAGTTAGCACTGTGATGGTATAATATCGCCCAAAATATATGCGCAGTCTGTGCACACATTGTTCTGAAAGTGCGGCCCTCTGGTCTCCTCCATAAACCCTGCGCCATCCTGAGGATACACGTGAAATTCTGACTGAGTGTAGACAACCTGATAGCAGTTTAGGATCAGCGCAAAGTTAACACACTGTCAAACGCCATGCAATGAGCACCTAAACAGGGGACAGATGAGAGGAACATGTGAGCGTATGCTGGGTGCGTGTACTTCTGACCATAGTATATGTGAAGAGTTACTGTGAAATGAGTGTGTGTCTTGTGTGTATGAGTGAAGTGTGTGTGTACGTCTGTTTGTGTGTGTGAGGGCTACCCTGCTCAGGGCATTGACGGAATTGTTTCCACATGTGTCTTAATGCAGACTTCTGGGCGGGTTTGGAGGACAGGGGAGGGAAGGGGGCTGCTATACTTGGTAGTGGGGGGTGAGGGGTGGGGGGGGGTCAGGTTTCATAGTACCATGCAGCACATCTGGGCTGTGAGAGCAGAATTAGATTTCCCACGACTGAAAACACATAGCTTACACACACTTACATGCGTCTTCACACACCTTGATAAAATATGATCGATGCACCAACATCTGTGATGAGTAAAAGAGACAAGCATGTGCCCCAAACATGCATACACACTCTGCTTCCAGTCACACTGTACCACCAGCTATACACTTCCTCATTTAAATTATGCAAATGCAGCTTATTGTGTCATGCACTGTTGCTTTTTAACTTTGGCCTCTCTTATCCTTAGAACACACACTCTCATACACACACACAGACACACACACACACACGCATGCACGCACGCACGCACACACACACACACAATCACACACACACACACACACACACACACACACACACACACACACACACACACACACACACACACACACACACACACACACACTCAAACAGCACTTCTTCCCTGGCACAGCTGTCCCAAATGCTGCGGGCACACAGGCGTTTCACTGGCACGACACATGGAAGGAAAATCTGAATGTATTCTCACTAATCATTCCCCTATTCCACCCAGAGACAGAGAGAGAGAGAGAGAGAGAGAGAGAGAGAGAGAGAGAGAGAGAGAGAGAGAGAGAGAGAGAGAGAGAGAGAGAGAAGAGAGAGAGAAGGAAGTGGACAGATGCGCGACAGAACAGACAGCCTGATTGGTGTTAAAAGGTGAGATGGCGAGAGACAATGTGAGCATCACATTGAAAATGAACAGAGAGCGAGAGAATTCAATTGCATGATAAAAGTAAGTTAGAGGAGAACGTATAGGGAATGACGGAAAGAGAAAGACGGAGTGGGATGGGATAAGTGGGGGCCTGCCAGTTCTATAAATGTTTAATTGTCAGCAGGTTTATTCATGTTAAGAAACAGAAAGGAAAAAGAGTGCACTTAAACAGCACAAAATCTGTCTAGAACCCCCAAATTTAATTTACACAACAAACAGAGGGAAGAGAGAGCAAAAATGAGGGGGGAGTGAAACAGAAAAGGAGAGGGAGAAAAATGCTAATTGGCTACAGTTGGGCATGTCTGGCACGAGATGAAAGAGGAAGAGAGAGAATGATGGAGATGGACGTAATGATTGAGTGCCAAGAGAGACGGGGACGATGGATGGATGGATGGATGGATGGATGGATGGATGGATGGAGGGATGGGTCAATTGTTGTGTGTATCGTTTTCAACCCTGATTCATCCCTGAATGTTTGACATTGATTTCACTGGTCACAACACACACACAACACAATGTCAAACAACATAGCAGAAGTTGTACCCCATCATCAAAGTCATGAATCTTCTGAATTTTATGCTAACATCTAAAAAATGTTGGGCCAAGGGAAACTCCTATTTTGCCAAAAGTATTCGCTCACCTGCCTTGACTCGCAATATGAACGTGAGTGACATCTCATTCTTAATCCACAGGGTTCAATATGATGTCGGTCCATAAGGTTTAGGAGTGTGTTTATGGGAATTTTTGACTATTGTTCCAGAAGTATTTGTGAGTTCACACACTAATGTCGAATGAGAAGGCCTGGCTCTCATTCTCTACTCAAATTTATCCCAAAGGTGTTCTATCGGGTTGAGGTCAGGACTCTGTGCAGGCCAGTCATGTTCCTTCATGCCAGACTCTGTCATCCATGTTTTCGTGGACTTTGCTTTGTCGTGTTGAAAGAGGAACCAGCCAGCGCCAATCTATTCCCACACAGCTAGGAAAATGGAATTGTCCATAATGTCTTGATATGCTGAAGCATTCAGTGTTACTTTCACTGGAACTAAGGGACCAAGTCCAGCTCCCGGACCACAACCCCACACCAGAATTCCCCCTCCAACAAATTTTACACTGGGCACAGTGCAGCCCGACAAGTACCGTTCTCCTGGCAACCACCAGACCTAGACTCGTCCATCAGGTTGCCGTATGGACTAGCACGATTGGTGACTCTAAGGATCATGTCTCCACTGCTCTAGAGTCCAGTGGTGGCGTGCTTTACATCGCTGCGTCCGACACTTTGCATTGCACTTGGTGACGTATGGCTTGGATGCAGCTGCTCGGCCATGGAAACCCATTCCATGAAGCTCTCTGCGCACCATTCAGGAGCTAATCTGGAAGCCTCGTGAAGTTTGGAGTTGTGTATTGATTGACTCTGCAGAAAGTTGAATTCTCAGATAGAGAATCTTATTCATATGCAATAATTGATAAATTCCATGTAAGCTGAACTCACAAAGAATAAAGTTTGATGTGACTTGAATGTGACTTGATACTACAGCTGCGGAGTCCTGCAGAACTGCAGTGTTTCCATCTTCTGCAGGAGCCACAATCTGAAACACTCTTATTTGTTTATATATTTCTGTCCTGCAACAACCGTCACTCACAAACTTGTTTGTGAAATTATTTGAATACACTGTAAGCATTCTGGTGATGATTTCAGAATCCCAAGAACGAAATGCGAATTATGAGAATAAGATCATCATTTTGAGATTAAAGTAAGAATTCATAATTGATGTTTCTCCAGTTATAAGTATAACTTCATCTTAGTTTTTTGCTTTTCCAAAAGTAATGCCCTAGTGATCGTAAGACTACAAGATGGTCATGGCTTTTCTTTCTCAATAATAACTGCAGAGAAATATTCTGGATGTTTTAACTTGTCGTTTGGAACAAATATGAAATTGCTGAAGGCCTTGAATGATCTCCTGCTTACTGTAAGTGAGTAATAGAATAAACCGCAAACAACAATCAAACCACCATCCCTGTGCTTAATTTCCTGCTCTTTACTGAAGTTGTTCGACCGCTGTTCCTCAGAAAACTTGAAAAATTCTACGATTACTTATTTCTAAAAGGGATCCCTATTGAAACGTCAATCATCCATGGAAGTTAGCCATGGTTGGCATCTGGGCAGTAGCTACTGTTCATTCACTGCTTCAGTCTGATCTACACTGCTGCAGTAGTTCTACATCTAGATGCATAGACTTCTGTTGGAATTCATAAATGAGTCAGATTGGATTTTCCCAGCTGTGCAGAGGTTTGGCGTTGTCTGCAGTACTGGTGCAGGAATACTGGAACTGTTTTCACTTGGCAAGGCCTTCCTGAATTGAAACAACTCTCGAGCTCAACCACTGCAGAAAAAAGGCTTAAAATTCTACTTGTCCCTGGCGCAAAGTGTACTTCTTACTCCTTCTCTTTATGGCAGGACCTGCTCCCCCTCACCTCACCCCAATTTGTCTCTCGCTCTGTATATCTCTCTCCTGTTCCATCACATTCTACACCTCCTCCACCCTGCCTCCCCTGTGTTTTCACTTCAGCTTATTCCTGTATTACCCCAAATCCCCCCAATGAGCTACGTATGGACAGCCGAGCCCAAATGTCACAAAGAAAACATGATACCAAGTTAATAGGTGAGTGTTGTCCAGGTGAAGGCCAAAATTTTACTTCTGTTCATCCACCCCTGGCTGGATGAGGACATGTGTGTTGTGGCTGAATTAAAGGTAGAGACATTCTTATAAAATCTCTTTCTTTCTCTCATCTGTGTAACACAGACCTATGTATGTCTCCAGGCTGATACAGCATCTGTCCTGTGTTAAACATATTACTGTTACACAAGAATCCGGGGCAGAGAACAACAACACTTGCTAAATATTTTGTTTATTGAAGTTAAAAATGCATTCAATTGTGGTCATGGATCCTGCTTGAGAACTCCTAACTCTGATTGATCATGAAAACAAAGCAGCCTTTAAAAGAAAATAAACCCAAGGCAGGTCACTGGTGGAGAAATACCTGACTAGTTTTGGACTTGGTCCAGAACAAGACCGGGAACCTGGGTCAGGGGGTGCCATTTTGCGGGAGGTCTGTTTGGAGTCTGCTCTGTGTGTGTTTTTGTGTTTAGTTGGTTTAGTCAGTCTCCGATTTACAAACATTTAAGGCCCTGCTGCTGCGCGCTTTCATTTTTCATTTAGTCGCAGCCTTAGGCCATGTCCCAGATTGGAGACTTCTCCACAACACACTGCTTCACTCTATGTTCCCCTCTTCATCGTCTGGTCTGGTCTGAGGAGATGAGGACCTGCTGGTGACCCCATAGCCTGCAACGCACACACACACACACACACACACACACACACACACACACACACACACACACACACACACACACACACACACACACACACACACACACACACACACACACACACACACACACACACACACACACACACACACATTCTTGCACATTTCTATATGCACGCTCACACACATTTCAACTGATGTGGAAAGCAGACATATTTCTGCTTGTGTGCACAAACACACGAGGAGGGCAAGAAAACACAGACAGATAGGCAGACAGAACACACGCACGCAGACATCATGTGGAACAAGTCCTCTAATTCCACTAATACGAAGAAATCTGAGGAGACAGACAGGTATGACACAGCAGACGCTAGAAACACAGAGAGGCATTACATGCTAGTACACAGCTATGTGTTCAGGTGGGTTCATTAAACCACGCCTGCAGACAGACACAATGAGACCGATACCCGTAGTCCTGCATGCACACACACACTTGAACACACAGATGCATGATCACCACATTTACACCTACATGCATCAAAGCAGGAATTTTGCACACACAAAAACGCACACATGCACAGTAGGTGCGAGTGTGTGCACCCAAACACACCTGTGGTTTGAGGCCAGCACACAGAGAACTCTAGTCTTTGAGCTGTCTGTCTCACTTAAATTGAGCGCTGCTTGTGAAGAGGACCTGACAGACAGAGAAAACACACTTTCACACACACACACACCCTCAAACTGTGATGAGTATACTGGAGTAAAAGACCTGACTAGGCTGAATTTCCCCCTGCTCCCCTTTCCGATTTTCCATCTGCCTCAGCGTAGGAGAACCTGTGTGAGGAAAAATAATGCCCACCATACACACACACACACACACACACACACACACACACACACACACACACACACACACACACACACACACACACACACACACACACACACACACACACACACACACACACACCGCTCTTCAATGTCTCTGCTCTTGCTGTGACACTCCTTTAAATGCACACATACACAGTCAAATACACGTTGCTAATCCACTCCATCAATCTCAACAGTATTCCTCTGTTTTCTATTTGCTACTTTCTTTCCATGCAGCTTTTCAGTATTCCATCTTCACTCATCAGAGTTTCTCCAATTCCAATCTTATCTCTTTTCGGTACCCTATTGTCTTTATCTCTCCTCCCTCTATCCCGTTGTTATTTCTGTGATCCTGTGTGGTTGACCAACAGCCAGGGAGAGACAAGTGCAGGAGTGCCGGCCAAACTCGCTTGCCTCTTCGCCCAAATTACATGGGACAGTCCCAATTACCCTGTGGCCAACCAAAGCATTTCCTGGGTTAGCACTGGTGACGCGTGTCCCCCCTTTGCTGTGGTTATAGGGGGTGTCATTAGATGCTTGTTTTACTGCAACCCCAAGAACGTGCCCGCTGGCCGCATCCACGCCACGGGAAGCACTGCTGCAATGTTCCAATAACTTTACTGAGCCTGATGGATGACAAATGGAAGAACGTTAGGGGTAATTCTGGAGCTGTAGTAAATTCCTGCTGGCCAAGAGGGAGATGCAAGGGGAACATAGCAGGGAAAATAAGAAATTCTTTGCAGAGAAGAAGATAAGTGTGTGCTGCAATATTTCTGGGATTCAAAACACAGTAAATAAATAAAAAATCTTTCTTGGACTGACTATCACTAATACAATGCAATGAAGGTGTAAAGCGCACATGTGGGACAAAGAAATAAAATATTCTGAGAAGGGTAGTTTGGAATGAAATGTTGGACATCGAAAACTTGAGAAAAGAGGTTGTAAGCACGAAACATTAAGAGATGGAAACGAAAGGTATAACGAAGTAAAGATTATGTTGCTATCATGATCCTGAAAAACACATAACTGTATCTACATTTAAGGTAAATTTATGATCCTTTATACTTTTAATCTCCCGCTGTTTGGCAGAGAATATTCCACTATTTACCCATCTCCCTTTATCTTATACATATATTTATTATGTAGTTATTTTTATAAAATGTATGTAATATAGTAGACATTGGATAATCAGGGTCAAATTAGATGTCCCTGAACCATCAAAGGCATTAAAATACTGACAACACATTGGTGAATCAGAATTTATTCAATATATCATGGTGAAATGGACTCAGTGAGCGCAACCCATAAACACTAAGCTCAATTCTCCAATCATGTCAATGTATGACTCCTTGACAATAAAACCTACCCCGAGAATTAGTAAATGCATTGGGATTATTAGTTTGACAGTTCTGCAAGCCGTTAAATGTTTTATCAATCGGGGTTTTCATCAGGATCCAGTTCAAGACAAGTCAAAGTCGACACAGAATTGAATCAGCATTGTTTCATCTACAATTTCATCTGCTTGTCTTTAGATTATTTTTTTTTATAACATAGTTTCAACACATCCTGAATATAACTTGCCTCCAGATGATAGATGTGGTACATTTTCTTGATAAAATTTGTCAAGCATGTTAAGAAATTTAGGAGTAAAATGATCCGAAATGAATGGGAGGTTCATTGGACCACTTACCCTATGATGCAAAAAAACATCAATTCAATTTGCTTTTGAAATTTATTTCCATAAAGGAGAGCAAGAGTAGGTGAAGGAGCGAGGAGATCAATTTGTGGAAGAAAGTAGGCAAATGGAGAAAGGAAAGATTAGGAGGATGACGCACAAAGCAGGATGAGGGTTTGGAGAGGTTGTCTGGCAAAAGGCAGAGTGACGTAATGGATGAGAGGAGAGATGGATTAGCTGAGTGACAGAGATGAAGGGATGCTCCCTAGTGTCACCCATCCTCACTCTAACTCTGTCCATCATTCACTGGGAACATCGTGGAGCTCCAGTGTGTGTGGCAGCTGTGCAAGCCAGCTGTTTGTAAGTGTACATGTGTGTAATCAGTTTGTTTGCATATGTTTTTAAATCTGTTTATGCCTGTGTGTACTGTACATATTAATATTCACTCTGTCAATATTAATGTGCACCACATGGTCAGGCAAAAAGTGTGTGTTTTTTTGAATGCATGAAGTGTGTGTGTGTATATATAAGTTTTGTACAACTGTTGCTGCTATGTTGCACCACTCAGCCAGCTCTTTAATAGATACAAGAAGCCTGTGGTTTGCTGCCTAATACACACACACACACACACACACACACACACACACACACACACACACACACACACACACACACACACACACACACACACACACACACACACACACACACACAAACACAGGACGTACACAAATCTTTACATAGATGCTCCTTTTACTGCTATTCATCTTATATGAGAATGAAGCTGAAAAATGGCTATATTTATAAATATATACTGCATACATGTATATACATTATTTTCTGCACTATAAGGTGCACCTTCAATGAATGGCCCATTTTAAACTTCTTTCATACGTAAGGCCCACTGGATTATAAGGCACACTGTCGGTTTTTGAGAAAATTAAAGGCTTTTAGGTGCGTCTTATAGTGCAGAAAATACTGTACTTTAATTTCTGGGGCTGCCAGTGCAAGGAAAAAGAAAAAAAGAGTCAAAGTGTGAAACATAGGAGGTGGTAAAAAGGGTAAAGGTAGCAGAAAAACAAAGGAGGACAGAGGGAGGAGCGGTGAACAAACAAGAAAGGAATTAACCACATGGAGCCTCAGGTTGAGAGAGAGGGAGAGTCTTTCATGCTTGATGTGAAGTAGCAAGCTGTAGTTTGGTCCGGCACAGCATTTTGGTTGTGTTACAATCTGGATGTGGCTTGTGTGGGTTGGACTGAAATGAGCAGGGAAACAAACCCAGGCAAGACCGTGGCTAAATTGACCTGAAAACACAAATTACAAGTTCATGCAAGCGATTCTCATCCATACTGAGATTGTGTACGTGACTAATGAGACAAATGAAGGTTCAACTCATGCATTTCAAATATTATGAGCTGCATTTGTTGTTTGTCCAGTTGTGCATTCAGTAGCATGGTGTCTTTTCAGCTAGCGGGACCACTCCGGGTCTGGTTCCAACAAACTGAATATGTATTTACATTTGGGGGGGAGGGTATATGCCTTTCCTAATATGCCTTACAAGTCATTTCTAGCCAGAGAAATATTTCTACAGATGTAAACAGGACAAATTGTCAAGTTAACTTTGACGTGATTCCCCTGGATGTGGTGGATTATGCTCAGAGCCAAAGCCAGGTTCTTTCCAGTTTACCCAACAAAACAGTTCTCTTTTCAACTAGATGTTTATTTGAATCCCCATGGGAAAGACAGGTGTTGCCAGTGTATACAGACCTAATATGGTTTGGGGAGTTTATCTTGGAGAACGGACTACAGGTGCTTGTGGGACTGTGAACTGCACTGCTCAGAAGATAAGATGCTGAAACGAGGAGAGCATATGTCTCACAATCCATGAGCAATAACCTATCCAGATTGACTGACTGACACACACACACACACACACACACACACACACACACACACACACACACACACACACACACACACACACACACACACTGTCTTTTTTGCAGGCCAAGGTTTCCACAGTTACCTGCTGTCTGTTTCTGTTCCCTCTTCCGCTCTTTTTCATCCTTCTCGCTCCCTCCCTCATCTTCTGTTAATCTGTTCCAGAGCATTGTGATCACATGGAAAAAAACATAGCAAGTGCACATATTTCCCCCTTAGCCAAGAGTGAAAACACACACACACACAGGGTTGGGGTGGGGTGTAGGGATGGGGTGTGGTGTGGGGGTGGGGCTGAGGAGGGTGGGGGTGCATGATGGAGATGAAAAAAAACAAAAAGTGAAATAAACTGTTTATTCAAAGGCAGCGCTGAGCCCTTTTGTTGTGGTGGGGACCTGTCTTTTATTAGCAGCCTGAAAAGTCTTCAAAGGCTGGAAAGACAGAGGACATGCCAACAGATGAGTGTATACAAGGCAGAGTAGAAAGAAAGGGAGTCAGAGGAGTTAGGAGAGAAAGGTGGACAGTGAAGGGGACTGGGCAAGAAAGGTTTAGTTGGAGGAAAACAAATAGTCTGAATAGATAGAAAGGTCTCTAGTGGGGGCAGTGGAGGAGATGATGGAGGGCTGAGAACTTGAGATCGTGCCACTGGCAGCGAGGACACACAGCGAAGGCCAGCGCAGAAGGAAAAGGGGGGTGCTGGGAGTATTCCAGATGTACTATAATAGGGGAAACTGCTCAGAACTGTTCTCATATGTTTGCAGCTTTAACACTGGCAGGACTTTCATAGGGTCTTGTAACTGGTTTTGTCAGTGTGTGTGCATGTGCGTCTGTTGGGGAGGTTAAGAGGAGAACGATGTTTTATATCAGATCTCATCTTGATAGTTTATAAAAGTTCTGGAAAAGATTATTTTGTGTTTGTACGCATGTGTGCACGTGTGTGTGTGTGTCTGTACCTAAATCTGTACACTGTGTAGAGTATGTCAGCATGCTGTGCGGTAGGTGTTTGTGTGCATAAACTCACACATGTGAGGAAGATAGATGTTTTGGGGGATAGCTTAGAGAGGCTAAGGCTCATTGCGTAACTTCGTCTCTGTCAAACCTATGTTCCATCTTTCTACCCCACCCCCTACCCCCTCTCCCCCCCCCTGTGGATCAAGCAGTAAGAAACACAACCTATTTGCATTTCTCCCCACTTGTCCTTTCCATCTCTTCTCCTGTTTGTTTGGAAAAATGTAGTTAAAGTGACAACTGTGATCCTGCCCTAAAGTACTGCATGTGTGTATGTCTGTGTGTATGTCTGTGTGTGTGTGTGTGTGTGTGTGTGTGTGTGTGTGTGTGCGTGTGCGTGTGTGTGTGTGTGATCTATAAGTGCTTGTATGTTGTGCGTATGCATGAACTCAGCGTGAGCTATTGAAGCTGAATCAAAGTGCTCTGCTTTCAGTAAAAGTCACAATCAGCAAAGTGGCAGCAAGCAATGACATCACTGCAGCTGGGTCCCCAGCTGGAGTACAGAAAGGACTTTGGCAATTGTACGTGAGTGTCGGTTAGTGAGTGAGTGTGTGCAGATGTATGTGTGTAACGGTGTCAAAGACCAGTGTTTGCATAGTTTATTTGTAATATGCATATTTCAAGCAATCCATAAACTCTGTAGTGGAGAAAGTTACTGCTAATGGAGAAGCTTTCCTCCTAGTGCACATGAATGTGTGTGTGTGTGTAGTGGCTGAGAGCATAAGTGAGATTTCCAACCTCAGTCGTCCCCATCAGACTATCTGCACATTCTGTGCCTTGTTTCTATTGGAGCAGACAGTACTGCGGTGAGAAAAACAACAGGAATTTCATCTGTCATTGATTAAGCCCATTAACGGTGGTGTCTGATGTCTTTTACACTCATTCCACACACACACCGACACGCAGCTGCGCTCACAAACACACAAAGTTACACGTACACACCCTGAATCCCAGCATACTTGCATTGCTACCAAGACTACAATATAGTAACGGACACATCATGGAATATCATCAAGATCCACACCATTAGTCTATGTGTGTGTGTGTGTGTGTGTGTGTGTGTGTGTGTGTGTGTGTGTGTGTGCGTGCGTGTGTTTGTGCTCGTGTTGGGTGTGAGTGGATTTTCACACGCTAAGTCATGCAAGCCGGAAAATACTGATCATAAACTTCCAACCAGAATGAGCAACCAACAACCCCACAGTGAGCCAACACACACACACCTAGCTACTAGACACATGAGCTGCTGACATGCATTACGCACATGCACGTGCACACAGGCGCGTGCATACACACACACACACACACACACACACACACACACACACATACACATGTTGTAAACTGAGTCACATGAACAAACCATGGTTTTAAACACACACAACAGCCACTGAATACACACAGCTACTGAGCTTACCGCGCAACCAGACACTCCAAACTCACTGAACAAATGTCTGATGTTGTCACTCTGGTATTTACCACCCCACCACTGTCATTTTATTAGCTAGCCTCACTACTTTGAATGTACAAACATTGTGATTTTAGCTGTGTGCTGAAACTCAAGCTGAAACGCGACGACAATAATATGTTGACATGCCTCACATATCAGTTCCACTGCAGAATAACAACAAAAGATGAAAAATGTTTACATGTACTGTACGTATATGTATACAAATATACGTATAAAGGTATATGTCTATTCACTTGTATTTGCTTGGAAATTTATAAGAGCAACTCTAATGACTTTCAACTGCTCTCACCCAACAGGAGCTGTTCATGATTATGTGCATCCAGGCCAAGTCAAAGCGATAATTATAAGGATGGGAGGGAGGTGTGGGATAGGGTAGACAGAAGGCAAAAACAGATTTTATACCCATAAAATACGAAAGTAGAAGGGTACTCAGAGAGTGCTAAGCTCCGCCAAGGCAGCTCAGTTTCCCCATTATGTCATTACCTAACAGCAATAGTCCCATGATGGTTTGACCTACCTTATATGACTTCTTGACCATGAAAACCTGCCCTTAGAATTTTTATATTATTATTATTTGCTTGACAGTTATTCAATGCAATTCTTCCATGGCAGATAACACACTCTTCCAACCATGGTAACACGTGAAATGATTTATGAGTGACTGCCATTAAAAGTTGAAAAATCCATATTTAACGTGTAAAAAAATAAGAAAAATGCTTCCTGAGTTTGCGGTTTCATCCATATCCTATCCAAAATTTAACAAGTACTTCCATGTTACAAGGTCAAACCTTGTGCCAAGTTTAATCAAAACTCGTCAAGTGGTTATGGTGTAGAATATTTAACACATGAACAAAAAGACCCAAACTCACAATGTTAAAGTGACAGATTCATGATTTTATGATTTCATATTTGTTATACTTCATTAATCCCCAATGGGGAAATTCTTTTTTACACTAAGTGCCCAGGTGGTGAACTGGCACCTTTTCAGCTACCAGTCCATTCACTACACCAGTTCACAAGTTTCCAGAAATGTGTCTAAAGTTTCTGTTAAGTCCAGCTAACAGACAATCAGAGAAGAAAAGTCTGTGAAAACATGAGAGACATAGAAGACCATATTTCAAACCAGTGTAACATACAATCATGCTACATTAGTGCAAAACAAAAAGTGAAAGTGATATGCAGCACTGCATGTGCACAGTATACTATTCATATAGTAATTGAATGATCTGTTGTGGATACATGCAGATACATGATTTATGGCTTACAATTTGTACAGCAACAAAATGCATGAAAAAAGTTGGAATAGAAAAAAAAAAGTTTCTAATGAAACAGAGACTTTTCAAAGTCTGTGTAGGATAAAGTCAAGTCAAAGCTTGTAGGAGAAGCTATATGACTTGGTTTCAATGACTGTCGTTATGACAACAACTTTGACGACTCCTGCTAGGTTGAACATCCTGAACTCCCCATCACGGGTCCAGAATTGAAAAAACCTCTTGGATAAAAGGAGAAATATATTCCATCCTTTCCTGCAATACAGTTAACTTTATTCAACACAGAGATCTGCCCTGACCTGGATGACTGAGAATCTTCACAGACATGCAGTCTTTTTTGGTTCACTCTTGTGCCACAGCAATGCAAGGTTTTTAACACATCCAAGCACTGGCCGCATTCAGGAACTTCCTTGGGAAAAGCAGTAGTCTGAGAATGTCAAGAAATTCCACTATGGTAATTTTTAGGGCCATTAGTATTCGTTTTTAATGGTATTTTATTACACTTTAAGTTTTATTTTGTCAGTTCAGCATAATGAAAAGACTGTAATCAATGCGCATTACATATTTTGACAGATTTTTCTTTCCACCTCCTTAGTGACTCCAACAAACTCTCCCTTTAATAGTTCAAGGTTAGACTTCTGGCGATTTCAGAAAAGTTCCACCACTACAGATGCAAAAAGAAGAGGCCCTTCAAGGAGAGAGTAGGGGGAGACTGTGTGCTGTATGGGCAATGGGAATTCAGTGAATATTAGTTAGCATATGATTAAATATGGAGTTTTCTCATGGGTAATTTTCACATTTTTGAGTTTTTGGATATATTACATATTAAATATTCCACCCAGTATTTCATTATTTGGTTGGTAAATGTGTCAATTTATCGCACTGTTATTTACAGTATTTACTGTTATTTGGAGGGCATTTGAAATGTTTCAAAATGAAGTAAGAATTTCTGATTAAACTTGTACCAATGCTGCATGAATTGGACATTTTCTACAATCGGTGTAACATTATGTCAGTATATAAAAACAAGCTTAAATTCAATCAAAAGCATTAATTTTAAAGGCTGTGATGTGTTTAATTTTCTGAACAAATTGACTGTGCAAACTGTGCTTTCAAGTCAAAAGTAATCAGTCATTCTATTCAAGTAGAATGTTTCATTTCATTTAGTAAAATCTGAAAATATGAACAAAATGTGACTAACACTTAAAATTACTTTATTGATGAACATTACAGGTAATCCTCTGTCTACGAACACAATTGGTGCGCGGTTGTTCCCATGTTAGTAAGGCGGATATTCATATCTTGAGGACTACCTGTACTGCCTCATGTTCCGAGTCCCCGTGTCTGCGTGGGTTTTCTCTGTGTTCTCCGGCTTCCGCCCACCTTCAAAAACATACACTTCGGGCGAACTGGCCTGCTTCAAATTGTCCGTAGGTGTGTGTGCGTGCTTGTCTGTCTTATATGTGGCTCCGTGTGCACTGGCATCACACCCGGAGTGTCCCCTGCCTCCTGCCCACAGTCGGCCAGGAAAAGCTCCAGCTCCCCGCGACAGCGGTAGAAGCGGGTATTGAAAATGAATAAAGGAATGAATATTAGTAGATGTGTTAGATAACTTTATGAGTAAAATTTGTCCATCATTTATGTGGATTTTAATCAGTCTTATGGAAAATGTTTTTTTTGTTTTTTTTATTGATACCCTGATTAGTTAAGCAAATCCAATTCAGTTAAAACATCTCTTCTTCTACGATGTTCTGATCTGTCAACATTCATTAGGGTGTTGCATTGATCGAGAAAGGTGCTTTCTGCTCACAGAGCTGTGTCTACAACACTACCCATTAAATGAATTCCTGATGTGCGCTGATTTCATCATCATTTTACCTAAATACATATTTATCCAGCAGATTTATATACAACATATGCACTGGTGAGAAACACACTTGCTTTCCATAATATAACTAAGCCCATGTTAACTGAGAAAATGTTTTGATGTTAGACACAACATCAACATGAAAAAAAGAGTACTGAAAGCTGCTGAATGACAGATGTGAAATAGCGGCAGAGGCCTGAACCACTTTCTAACAAATAGTCTTGTGTCCTCCTTCAAAACGAGATGGTGGAGATGTGCGAACCTCCATGTTTTACTATGGGATGAAAGCTTGAAAGAATTTTGTTTCTGATGTTAAAGTCAAAATACACTGGAAATACACCTGCTACTGCCTCTGGAATTTAGTTGAATGCAATAATGTGAGTGCTGAAAAAGTGTCACAAATGTTATCAGCGTTCTTTTTTCCTCTATCTCTTTTATGCCAGTGTCTTGCTAGCTTTGAACCAAAAGTCTATTAGTTTAGAAACAATACAATGGAGTTGGAATCAATATTTAAATAGTCAAAGGATTACATCATCTTCTCTCCATAAATGAAAAAAGAATTTTGAAAGACAAAAGCAAAAAAAAAAAGGGGGGTTTAGGAAGATTTTTGACAAAGCAGACTTCCTTCTTCATCTAAAGCCTGAAGTTAAGTGTCGTTTCTTCCATTTTTATGGAGTAGCCACAAATACTCCAGCAATGACTGGAATGTTGTGACAAAAGGTTTTAAGCAGTTTACCGTAATTCACTTAATGGCTGCCACTGGGCGAATCTGGAAAATATCATAGATGGTTGCTGCTTTCCTCCTTCAGCAAAGAAAGAAGTAAAGAAACCAAAGACTTTAGTATTTTGAGTTCAGAGCTCTATAAATGTAACCTCAATATTATTTCAATTTGTTGCATGTTGAGAAACAGGTATTCCTCCATGTTACCAAACAGACTAAAAAAAATAGAAGACTCTTGATTAGGTTGTAACAAAACATATGGAGGAGGAGATTAAGTCAAAGAAAAAGACAGAAAACATCTGAA
Source organism: Antennarius striatus (assembly GCF_040054535.1). NCBI lineage: Eukaryota > Metazoa > Chordata > Actinopteri > Lophiiformes > Antennariidae > Antennarius > Antennarius striatus. The sequence goes on from NC_090785.1 coordinate 11,544,988, forward strand.
CAAATGCCATTTTTATAACCCCATACTTCTCCAATAAATTAGTAATTTTGAGTTCAAATAGGGCGCCCACAGTTTCATCATTATCCTGGGTGAACAAGTGGGTTAGGCTGCTAAGGTTCTTTGCTGGTTCATAAAATCTCTAGCGGTATGTGGAAATTATTACAGGTACTTGTGTATAATAACATTTATAACCTGGTTGTAGTAGTTACTTCATGTTGGTCAGTGGCATTATGTACAACTACATTATTTTGGACATCAAAGTGTTGGGTAAGGTAGGTAGACAGGCTAATAACTACTGAGGAACCAGAGAAGAGATGCTGAGTTGTGGGGTGAGGAATCATGGTTGGTACATAGCACACCATGTTATTTTTATACTGCAACAGTGCTGTGGAGTTAATAAAACTACTTGTTCTAACTAGAAATCAGCAGCAGTGAACAGATTATTTGGTATTAAATAATAAGTTATCTAGTTAGGGTTTTTGTGTGAGTGCATTTACACTTGGAAGGTTCCTCTCTAAAGATTGGTTCATTCGTGAACACAGCAGTCAACAAGAAGGATTGGTCGAGTTCAATTCCAATCAGACCCTGGATCATTTTACTACATAACAGTAAATAGCAAATTTGATTTTTATTTGAGTTCAAGAGCAAAATAATTAATAATTTTATGAAATCTATTTAAAATGCAATCTCATGATCAATCTGATCAAGTCAAGTGTATATTTATTTGATTACATTTATACTGAAAGTCTACACAGACATTTATCCCTCATTGAAAGTTCAAAAACAGTTAAAGCTACTACACTTTTATTTTTCCCCGTGTACCTAATTGTTTCATGTCCATGAGAAAGTATGTGAGCATGATCTCATAGCAATAATCCCCGAGTCATTATTGTACAAGACACCTCATTTTGCTTTCATTTTCTTGCTGTCTCCACCTGTTAGCCAGTTAATTTTCTGTCAAATAAAACTACTAATGTTTATAATCAGTTATTTCTCCTGGCACTCTTTGGAACGTTGAAGGACATAGACACATTTTTTCCATACAAAGGTTGGTGTAACTATATTTAACCCGATGTATAATCCCCCCCCAAAAAAAATTTACCGAAACACCAAACTATAGGTGTGAAAATGCTTTGAGACGACATGGTTGAAAAGTTGAAAATGAGGTGAAACATCTGAACTGTGTTCTGTAAAAAGGCTTAAAGCGACCGGCAATGGCTCGGTCAGCAAGTGTTACAGTGCCTGAACGTTATCTCAAAATTCTCAAAGTAGGAAATATTTGTTCCCAGCTTTCATATCTTTGTGGAGAAGGTTAAATATAGTATTATGCTGCTCAAGTAGATCTCATACAGAATGCTTTAATTCACCGTAATATGTATCACAAATTGGCTAACATGATTAGACATTGCATTGCTGTTTCTATCTTCATTGCGTCACAGTGCCCTCCCCGCTCCTCCGTGGTTGAACCTCGCGTCATCACCATTTGATTGACTGGTCTACCAAAAATAAATACTTTGTGAATTTTTTTTTTTTTTACCTTTCCAGCAAGGTAAAATACCAGTGGTTGTACGTCTGGTTATTTGGCATAATGTAGCTCCCAAAAGGTCCAATCTCTTAGAACCAGTTGAACATTCTTTAACTTTTGTTCAGTTACTCTGACAAGAACACCAACATTTTTGTGATCATCCATGTTTTTCTGTATGTATCTTAAAATGTTATTAATGGGTTTCAACTCAATCTTGTTAGGGGTCTAGAACCCAAGAGGGGTTGATTAAATTCCAATTCTGGATTCTATATTTTCCATTTTGTTAAATTTAAAAAAAGAGATATTTGTCAAAAAAATAAAAAATAAAAATGTCTAAATAAATAAGATATAGGTAATTTATTTTATGATAATGAAGCATATATTACTGACAAAAAATTTATGATATCTTTTCAAAGAAATATATTGAATAACAAATTAATTTTAGAGTCAATGTTATGCAGCTCAAAAAAAATGCAGCTTTTGTTATATATTGGTCCAGACATTACAATTGCTGAAGTTCTTCTGAAAATGCTCTCTCTTGCTGTTTTTGTTGTTGTTCATAGCTCTTTATGAAGGGAGGGATATGCAAAGTAAATTACTGGATGGCCAGCTTTCAGCTACTATTGATACTTTGTGTTAATACTATTCTATTTGTGGTTCAGACAGGTGTCTGTGTGTGCCTTTACTGTATCTCCTGTTTTGTTGGTGCTGAGTATTTATGTACTGTAAGCTGCTGTCCTGCTTGTTTGATGCTTAGTGCTGTCCATGGTGCTGATACAGCTGTCACAATGTCACCGTATTAGTGACATTGTTTTACGCTAATCATTGCATCATACCTTGATTGGTTTGTATATGAATTATAAGATGAAGTAGTAGGGTGAGAATAGATGACTTTAATATACTTTTAACATGCTTGACTATAGGGTCACAAATTGTGACCAAATCAAATTCTAAATCTCATTTATACAGTATATAAAAAATAAATATACTCGTAATGTTACGGCAGTCTGACAAAAAAAACATGGATAACATCAATGCATTCCATATGATTGTACTGTTGCATTTACAGGTCTGGAAAGCCAGTTTGCCTGTCAGTTCTCACCATTAAGTCAAAGTGAACAGTTAATAATTATCTGGTGCTGGTTACAGCATCTGACTTACTTTCCTCATTATGTATGCGGCTTCATATTAACCTTAACATTGGTACAGTTTCTATTGACCATCCCTCAGGATTAAGCAATATATTAATACAATATCACCTCAACCCTGTGAATGTGCTACACTACCCAAACACACAAAACGCCTACACCGAGATGGACTTACATGAAACTAATAATAAAACAACAAAAAATAACTTTCGATTTTGAAGTTGGGTTTAAACTTTATTGTTTTCGGGTTGTTGTAAGGAAAATCTGTCACGTTTCCACCTTCACGCCTTGAATAAAAAAGACTGAATATCAGAATCAAAAAAAAATCCTACAAATCTGTCCTCATATTAAAACACCTAATTAAGATCAAATTTGACAATGTCACTGATGAAGTAGCAACCAACAGGAAAAATACATTTTGTTTTCCAGTGGCAGCACACCCACTAAACCCTGTCATACAATAGACATCCAACCTGGTATGCTGTTCAGCCTTTACAGTGATTGCACTAGTTTGTGACATTGAGTGAGTTTGTCATTATAGCATTTACTCTTGAACTTATTGCTAGAATTCAGTACTGTATATAGCAGCAACACTGATTGGCTATCCATAAAAAATCTGGTTCATGTTCCCCTTGTTATATTTTTATTTAAAGGAATATTTCGTTTCCTTCATTCCAGTTTTAATAAAAAAACAAGAGAATTCTCGAATAGATAAAAAGAAAAAATTAAGAATCTGACACAATGACAACAAAGAAGGGGAAAAGTAAAACAAAAACACAAAGCATCTTTATATGAGAACTCCTCAGTCAGTGTCAAAAATCTGTGTCAAAAATTCTAGAATAGAATCGAATAGAATAGAATAATGTGAAGCTATGAGCGGAGACCTGGGGTAACAGAGCAGAGATGAGTGACGGCTACTAGGGACACCCTGAAATCCACATTCAAGCTAAATTCCACACTCGTTTGTTCACATTTGCAGTGAAAACACATATTTTGAGACACAAATATTTGTTAACTCGTATGTAATGTCAGACATAACAGACATTCTTAGTATTGCCTAATCAACATACCTGTAGTTCACACTTGTGCACATCTTTGATTCAGCACACACTGAACACAAACATTCATGCTTGTTATCATGGATCTTTTCTTGTCTGCCTTTGTCCTCTCATCTTTTTCTTTGTACTTACATCTCCATCCTTCATTGTCTTTTCAAATTCCAGGAATCCGTCACAATTCGTATTTCCATCATAGTAGACACCCCCATGGCCCAATTGCTTGCCAGAAGTCCAAAGCTCTGTCCAATACACCAGTCGGACTCCGGAGTTCTGTCATGTGTTATAATTTACTTCTCCTTTGACTGCCACTTCCCATATATCTCAATCATACATCTTATCTCTAGGGGGTCTAGGAAATGGGTTATGGTCGATTGAGGTGAGGTGTCATCAGATTCCTGTCAGAATACATCGAGGTTGTTCACTCCACTCACACATATACAAAAAAACACAAATAAGTCTGAACCACAAAGGGCAGTAGGGACAGGCAGGTGGGGTAACATGGAGTAAGAGGTTGAAGGGAGGGAGTGATAGAAGACAACAAGCAGTGTGTGAGGGCAGGGGAAAGAGTGTAAGAGCAAGAAGGAAAAGCAAATGGAGAATAAAACAACAGGCAAAGTGGAAGGAAAAAAGGAGAGGGAGAAAGCCTCTAGAGTGGTTTTTCACTCCAACGGGACAAAAGGTTACAGCATGACGGGGGTAGGTGTCAGGTGATGTGTGACAAGCCCAAATTAAAGATGACATAATGGCAGGGGCCCGGATGGGGTCCAAACTGGGGGCTATGTGAGTTTCAGAGTGGGGGCAGACCATGGCAACCAAGTTGAGCTGGGCCACGCTGGGCTGAGCTAGGCTGGGGCTGGGCAGCAGGGGGCTACCCTGCAGGCTTCTCCATATGGAATGCGTTAGTCTAGCGATTGCTAATGAAATGCAGGCTGACGTCAGGCAGACACCCACCCATTGTTTTGCTGCTTAATTTGTTATAATATTTGTCTTACAAATTAGGATGTTTAACAAGATACAAGACTACAGCTGCAGAAGTGGGCAGAGGTGGGAAAACACTATCTGAGTATGATAGTTTGCCTCTTAGGCAAGGAATAGAATGATTGAAGGTCTTAGCAAGGATGGGTGCAAACACAGGAATGACAAGAACCTCAGCAAACTGGGTGGAAGTGACCAGAGGTCTAGAATGGGAAGGTGACCTGAAAAAGGGAGAGACCTACCGAAAGAAATAAGAGGCTTAACATGTGGGTAGTTTGCACATGGATTTATTCATGCAAAACCATGTCTGCATCATGAGCAGAAGAACAACATGCAGCTACTGCAGCTGTATTCCTGCTTCATTCATCTTCATTTTTTCAGGATCTGCAACTCTCTCTCTTTCTCCCACTCTCTCTCTCGCCCAATCACCCAGTTTCCACCAAACAGAGGAGTCTTCCTAAAATAGTCTCAATGGAACAAGTTTAAGTATGCTTTTGTTATTCCAAAAAGAATTGTGCTGTAATTGACCACCACCTGGGCATCTGGCAGGAGTCACAGAGAGAAGCAGATGCAGAGAGAGGGGAAAAGAGTCATGGGTGGAAAAAAAAATGAAAGAAATGACAAATTTGAGATGAGCAAACAGAGACTGAGGAAAGAAAAAGGAGAACATGTCGTTGGTGTGGGGTGGGGGGGGGGGCGAATGAGGGAGAGTGTGTGTGTAGTGACCCCCTCCCCTCTCCCTCTCTTTCTCTGCCGCTTGCTTTCCCTCTCTGACATGTCAATTTGTAGGTACTTTATTGACATGAGTAATGATGGGATGTGTTGCCAGGGTATTTACATAGCAGATTAAAGGGTTTCATAAACATTACAGTTCCTGCTCTGCCTGGTGGCAAGGAGAAAGTAAAAACAGAATGAGAGAAATAGACCCAGTGAGAGGGAGCAGAAGTGGAGTAGTAGGGAGGAGGATGGAACAGCAAACAGATGGAAAGAGGGATGGCAGTCATGTGAAAGATGTGATGACAGGAGTGAAGACTACCATGATCATGGATTCCATCACTGAGTACCTGAACCTGGAGGACAAAAAACACAAGCCAGACCAGCATCCCACATGAGACACAGATGTTGTCCACAATATTATGGAATAACTCTCTCACTCCGTGGTGCGCTGGCGTCACGCCCGGAGTGTCCCCCGCCTCATGCCGTTAGTCAGCTGGGATCGGCTCCAGCTCCCCGTGACCCACGCAAGCGGATGAAGCAGTTGGAGAAAATGAATGAATGAATGAACTCCCTCTCTTTCGCTCTCTCTCTCTCTCTGTCTCTCGCTCACACACACACACACACACACACACACACACACACACACACACACACACACACACACACACACACACACACAACACACACCTATACAAGTTTACGTACGCTTGTTGGTACAAGCTTTTCAGGTATTCAAAACGATTTACACTCAGGCCACAAACTCTAAACACACAACTGTGCACAGTCTATTGCTGAGGGTCAAGACAGTCTCCCTGAACCAAACACGCAAAACCACAAGAACCATAATTAAACAAACACCTACCAGTCACTCAGTGCTGCATATTTATGTACTGTACAACCTCTTTGGTCAAAAGCAATTAACTTCTTCTTCTGTACCAATCACTGTCACACAACGTGAAGTGAAATGTCATCCATCATTAGTTTAACGCGTCTTAATATCATATCATACATTCTGATGATCCCTATTGTTTACATTAATTACTATTTGTAATTTAACTAAATTGAATCATCAGAGGTTCTTGGCTCCTTCCCAAGTTCCTGATGATGCTGGTACATATTTGATCCAGCTGCATAAAAATTGTGCTTTCCATGTTTGATCCTTTTTGCACACCATTTCATCAATGCAAAGTGTCCAAACTTCAACAAGCAGTCTTGCACAGATGGCACAGAAATGAAAATGAGACTCTCTCTCTGTTGGATTGCATACGTTGTTGGATCAGATCATTATTATGCACATAGTTAATCTGAAAGGAACAGATGTTTTGTATTATTTGATAATTTGGCAGACGTCATCCAAAAATTTGACAATAAACTCCCACTAAACTTGAAGCAGCTGAATCACCTCTTTAATGAAAGTCATAGAATGTATCCCAAGAATGCAAGTGTACCTAAAAGAACATGACTACCTGGGCACAATTCAGTCTGCGAAAACAGGCTTGGCATAACATCAAGCAACTACGTTGTATGAATTATTGTCTGACCATTAATTCAATATGTAGCATCATACCTTCCAAGTTGAAACCATTCAAGTAATTCCACTATTTGAGCTTGGCGATGCATAGAGACAACAGCTGCATTGAATTCTTAGAGGGATGAGAGTAAACGTTCCTATTCACTGGATTGATTTTAGAGAAAGAAGGGAGCAGGCAGAGCACCACCAACATCGCCACTAATAAAAACAATATTTTGCTTTACTGTTCATTCCAAGCTCTGCTCACTATCGCACAAAAAGGCTCTCCGATAATTAATTCCTGATCTCACTTAGTTGCAGCTGTCGATGCTACCTTCGCACAGACAAGTGGCAAACAGATTACTGTTTCAAAGCCCAACATATTGTACACATTCTTCATCTTTGTACATGTCCCCTGTTTTCAAAGGATGTTTACGCATAAGTATCTTATACATTTACACATTGGGGAACAGTTTATATTTGGGCCATGACAGAATTTGATTTCCATCGCAGAAACTAATGTAACAAAATCTGATGTAAAATGTTATGTCTGCAGGTATTAACTTTTTTCTCTCCCTCCATAAATTAAGTCAAAGTCAGCTTTGTTGTCAAATCAACCATATATGCATGACATGCAGCACAGATGAAATTGCAGTCTGCTTAGACCCACGGTCAACAGGCAGTGCAACACAGGCAGAACAACAGGCAGCACAACATAGGCAGTACAAGGCAGTACATAGGCAAATACAAGCTTGCTCTTCATGTCCTCCTAACATTTAAGCTTACACAGTCTATACCTTATAGACACAGCTAACTGAACCCAATCCACTGTACTTGACCCATCTAAGAACTCAAAATTGCACAGTGTGTCACCAGAACGATGGATTACATTTATATCTTTCAAAGTTTTCACAATGTGTAACACTTTACGAGAGAGCTGGGGGAATATTGCCCTCCCACGAAGTTGTCATTGACTGAATCCAAACTGAGGAATATCTTAACTGGACTCACATCTGAACACACACAAACACACACACACAGACAACTATCATAATGAGTTAAAACTGGCTATCAGCTCAGAACGCCCCGAGCGCTACATGAGGCTCCCCTCCAGTCACCCATAACGTAGAGTCCAGCACAGAGTGCCTCTCCTCCATGATGACCTTGGGGTCAGGCCAGAACGCCCTCATATAATGAGAGTGCTGTTTAGGGATTTGCTGGACTGTGATAGAGAAAGGGCAAGCAGACGCAATGCACCCTGGGTCTTTGTCTGGGTGCTGAAAGTATTGACGAGTGCTGATCGATGTTAATTGCTAGACAGAATGGCCATATTGACCAGGCTCCCTGGAAGCAGAAGCCTGCAGGCCCAGTCAAAGAGAGAGGGAGAGAGATACACAGTGAAAAAGCTACTGGACCCATATCTACAACATGACTCCAGAAACACACACACACACACACACACAAACACACACACACACACGGGTCTCATTCACTCATTCACTTTAATGAGTCGAGAGAAAAGCACAAAGGCATGACGTCCATCAATGCCAAGTCTATTCAACACAACTAAGGGTATATACAAAAGTACTTTTCCAGTTGTTTGTCTCTGTGTGTTTGTGCATAGTGTGTGCAAGCACATGTCAATTCATAAAGTGTGTGACGAAGTTGGTCTGTATTGAAATAATATGACATGGAAGGTGTGTCAGTGTAAAGGGGATGGAATGAGAACATCCATGTATCCGAGGATCTGTGTGTGTGTGCCTCAGCTAGGGATCAATAGGCAAGAGCTGGAGAAGCAAAAGACATGGGCAATCAATATGCTGGCTACAATCAGAGGGAGGGAAAGTGTGAACAGATAAAATAAAAGAGCCAGGCAGATTAGAGAGAAAGATGGGGAGGTCAGATAGTGAATGAAAAAGAGTAGGGTGAGAGGAAGAGAGAGGGAGGGAGAGGGGAAAGAGAGGAGAGAGTCTGGTTGGTATGAAAACTTTTTGTAATTTTTTTCTAACTGTGTTATTTTTTGGATAAGGCACGTAAAAAATGTTGTTATTAAACACCTGTCAAACACGTTCAGATTTTACCAACTCCTCCAATGGAGTGAGCTGTAGGTAATTTCTAAGATTTGCTGCAGGCTATGTTTGGCAAGGAACCAAGAAGTTTGAATGTTTGTGCAATAATGTTGTTGAACCTACCTATAAGTCCCATTGTGAATGGGGCTCAATGTATAATACTGTCTTTAAGTTTATTTTCCTGTTTCATTCAAAATGTGTTCAAGCAGAGCCAGATGTATTAAATCTTGTTTCCCAGAGGAATTTTAGTAAAATAGAAATGTTACCTCTAGAACTGGAGTAAGATTATCTCATCACAATCCTTACGGAAAAGTTACCGCTATAATAAAATCTATTACTACTGTCACATCAGTCTTTCTATGCAGTATACCACCTGAGTCGGGTTCTTCTGTCTACCATCCTACCCCTCCATTGTACCAAGATGTGCTATACTCCCCATTCTGAACCCTTCCATCTGGGTTTAAGAGTACCAGACGGGCTCATACCTCATCACCAGAATGTGGTTCAAATCCCTCTCCACAACATTTACACTTGTATCCCTTGCAGCAGTGTGGTGAGCTCTGAAAAAAGCACCCAGACACAGGTGCAAAGGCAGAGAGAGCCAGTAGTAGGAAAGAAGGCCAGAGGCTTGTCTATATGGAGCATGACTAGAAAGGCATTCAACCACAATACCCATACCCATCTCAGCACACCCCTGTCCAGTTGCAACAAGTGTGTGTGTGTGTGTGTGTGTGTGTGTGTGTGTGTGTGTGTGTGTGTGTGTGTGTGTGTGTGTGTGTGTGTGTGTGTGTGTGTGTGTGTGTGTGTGTGTGTGTGTGTGTGTGTGTGTATGTATAAAGTACAATGTTGAAAAGAATAGGCCTACACTTGGAGCCAGGATAACTGCCCCTGATGAATGAGGCCAACCCCCCCCCCCCCAATTCTATCATACACACACACACACACACACACACACACACACACACGCATAAATTACTCCTCTCAGTTCCTCCTCGCTGTGCGCCATGTAGTGTGTGTGTGTGTGTGTGTGTGTGTGTGTGTGTGTGTGTGTGTGTGTGTGTGTGTGTGTGTGTGTGTGTGTGTGTGTGTGTGTGTGTGTGTGTGTGTGTGTGTGTGTGTGTGTGTTGTGTGAGTGAATGAAAGGTATGGCAAGAGTGTTGTGTTGGCTTGGCTGGCCGTCTGCGGTTGTGCAGCGGTGAGAGAGAGTTTTGGGAGCGCAGAGCGGGCGTTGCTGCCGAAATCCCTGAGAAATGTTCGTTTTGGATCCGTGTCCGTGCTTACATACCGCCCTCCCGACTGTCTCTCGTTCTCCGTTTCATTTTTCCCTCTTAAGGTTTAACTTATAAGTTATGAAATGGGGAGTCAAAATTCATCACTTGAAAGCGTGGTGGCTCGAAGAGCTGTGCGTGCGCGTACATGGGCGTCTGCGCGTCCACTGCCATGAGTCCCGGGGCCAACGAGGGCTGCAATGAGAGGTTATCTACCAGGAGATAATGGAGGTCGAGACAGATGTTAGTTTTTAGACAGATGTCCACTTGACCGAGGCAGGTGTCTCCGTTTTAAGAATTTCCCACTTTCTTTTCTTTCAGGCAAACTTTCAAGAGCAACAATTAATATTTTCTAGAGTCTTTGTTTTTCATTCTTTAAGGGATCGTAACTTAAAAAAGAGATGGAAACACAGAAAACAGCTAAGAGTATTTCCAAAAAAAAAAAGGCCTGGATGCAAATAATAATAATAAATAAATAAAAAACAACCAAAAAAAAACCCATCGAACTCAGGTGAGGTGATTATAAACACTATAAACATGCACTTGTTTATCACACTCAGCACGGATCACTTGTCAAAATAGACATTTTTGAACTGCAAGTTCGGTCGGCATCGCATAAAGACTGACTAATCCCATTTTGATCCAATAAGTGTGCATCTGCGTGTGTGTGCGTGCGTGTGTGTGTGTGTGTGTACGACAGAGAGAGAGAGAGAGAGAGAGAGAGAGAGAGAGAGAGAGAGAGAGAGAGAGAGAGAGAGAGAGAGGTGGGAGGGAGAGGAGAGAGGGAGGGAGGGAGGATTGATCCGCGTCTGTTAAAATCTTGTTCTGGTTTTTCTTAGAGTGAGGTCTGTGCCTGCCGACGCGCCTCTCCTGTGCAGCCTCCCTCAAGAAGAGCTTTTTATGGAAGGAAAACTTGGAATTTTTCTTCACGCGAGAAGGATCTCCATTATAGTAGTTAAGTGGATAAAACGCATCAGTCATCTCCTGTGCTTTCTCCCCTGGAGTCTGAATGAAGCAGAGGCAGTGTAAGGGGGGACGGACGGTGCAGGCTCTGGACTGGGGAGTCGATCTGTCAGTGTGATTTTGAGTAAACACGTTTCCAGAGCGCCCGTTTTAACTTTTATGTCTTCAGATAAACGGGAAGCTCTACTCTTCTCCACTTGCATCGCGGAGTTCGCTTCTCTCGGGAGGAGGAGACTTTCTTATTTCACCCCCCCTTCAGAGAAACTGCTTAAACTTTCTACCTTTTAAAAAAAATAAATAAAAAGATCGGATTGCATTTTCCCCCTTCAAACATCTTGGAGGTGATGTCATCGTGCAGTGTTTTGGCTGGTATTGTGTCGAGAGGGCGCAGGGAGGACTGCTGCAGCCGGGCGGTAACCAGCGGCTGAGACGAGCGGGGAAGTCGGGAAAATCAGGTGCAAAGCGCGGCTGTTATTTCCTCGCTGAGTCGCGGGTGGCTGCGTCCGCCACCCCAGTGACAGCTGTTCCCATCCTCACCAGCCACCCCTCCCTCCCTCCCTTGTCTTTCTTGCCCTTTTATTATCCCCCCTCCCATTCTCATTCAGCACTCTCCATATACCCCCACTGAGCTGGACCGCTCCGGGACCTTATCACCTTCTCCATCGGACACTGTTGGTCGGTGTCACCTGAGCCACGCACCCGTTGATCCAGTGTGGGGGCGCAGTCATGACCGAGACCGCCCTGCATTACCCTGCGTGCGCAGAGACCCCGTCTCCAGCTCGCCGTTTGCTCCATCAGCCAAACCAGATAACCCATCTCCAAAAGCTCCTCACCCGGGTCTTCTGGGACTAAACTGGCCTCTGCTCCTGTCTGTGCCGGAACAAACACGTCACTTTCTTTAATCATCTACGGGATTTTTTTTTATTTTATTTTTTTGTTTTTTTTGGGGGGAGTCCAGCCACATGCTGTAGAGGTGAAACGTTACGCACTGGATAACACACATACCGCATCTGTTCACGGGGCAAAGCATCCCTCGGAGGGTCAGTGAGGTCGATCGGAGTTGGCTATCTTGTGAAGCGGGAGCGCGCTTTCACCTGTTCCTCTCCTTGCCGGGGAAGCGCATCTTTCAAAGCCCCTATCACCACCACCCCCCCACCCCCATCATTTGCTCCCCCGCCCATCCATCCTGTCCACCGTTCTGGACAGCTGTTAAAGGTTGTCTTGCCGTCATACTGGCACAGTTACCCCCGCCTCATCCCCTCACTCCACGCGCATACACGTTCATCCACGCCTGGGGGAGCCGGGACGCAGCTGCCGATGCCAACGGGAGTGTTCGCTGACTCTTGGACTCTGTGCAACATCAAGCGGATTCACAACACAGAGAGGAACTCTCCGGACTGTCTGACTGGCTCAGACCGAGCGAGGAGACTGACTCAAGGCCAAGTCCCATAGTGGAGGAGGGAAGCAATGTGGCCCCTTCTTTCCACGCTGACCGTCTTGTAAGTTTTATCAATTAATAATTTCACACTCTTCTTCTTCCATTCAGCTCTTATCTCTTTTTTCAGTTGTTTAAGTTAGTTTCATGATAGATCTAGTTAAAGATGAAAATGATGGAAAGGAGGGTTGCGGTGTCTAAGGATTACATCACTCCTCGTCAGCCCCCATAGAAAACATGCCATGGAAGGCCCTGTTTTGATTGGCTGACAGTTCAGGGTCACTGGGTCAAACTCAGGGCCCTGTTCCTCATAAAACCTGCCATAAACATCTCCATCACCATCTGCACTTACTTCAGGGATGACCAAGCTGACTTAGAGAAAGCCATTTTCCTATCGCCAAGAAAATGCCTTTTTTCCCTATTGAAAATATTTCTGAAGTTGAGTCAAATAACACTTGCTTTATCTAGTGGGATAGGAAAATGACAAATTGCCAAGAGCAAATCTAAGGGAGGATACAGACTCAGGGGGCTTGAGTTTGCCCATTTGAGGTGTGTCTTGTTAAAAGCCAAGGGATTTATTTTTCTTTCTTTGTGTCGACTGTACTTCTCCCAGATGGCAGTCATCTCCAGATACTTCTCATTCCTCAGTCAACCTGGACAGGGTGTGTGCTGCTGCTGCTGTCTGCCTGACTTTCTCTCTCTCTTCATCTGTGTTTCCCACACACACTCCACCTACCCATCTAACTGCCTACATGTGTTTTTCTGTCTTGCTGATATCTCGTTTTTCCACAGATATTTGCTCAGATAAAAAGTTTGAATTATCAAATGATGACCGATAGTGCCCCCGGCAGTATTTTAGAAGAACCAATCTCACTGTTTAGTCTGCTGGTTTTCGTTTAGGGATTTTAAAGTCAGTCTTCTTTCCGTTCATTTCCTTCATTTCACATTTACCACAGCCACTTCACTATTTTACCAACTTGATCGCACTGAAAGTGCTCAGCCAGTGAGAAAAGCCAAGGGCTTTTTGCCACAGCAACCTGTTACTTCTCTTCATCTAAAGCCACAGTTCCACGTCAAGGCCTTCTGTTTCCCTAACCATTACTCCACCATGTGCCCTTATTACTGCTGATACCACTCTCACGCCCACTGGCCTAACCGCTATTCTTCACTGAGGCCCACCGCTGAACATCTGAAGCTTTTGCGCCGTGTTGAAGCTCTGTTCCAGCATTGGCCTACCACCCTAACCACTGCTACACACAGCTGAAACCGCCGCTCTGTGCTGAGTCCCACCAGGCCGACCGCTTTCACTCCAAGCTGCTGAACAGTCCTCGGTGCTGAGGTCCGCTAGTCTAACCGCAACCTCCATATGGTCGATCTGCTGGGACGCAGGTTTATGATGTCAGACCTTTGCTTGTTTTGGCTGCAGGCCAAGGTGCACCAGGCTTTCCCTCTCTCCATACCTCCTTCTGCCTTTACTTTCCTCAACTTTTACTCAGCGCTCTCTTATTCTCACTTTTTCTCATCCCTCCCCCACTGCTGGCTGATCCGATCTCCCTCTTTCCTCTTTACTCTTTCTCTCTGTGGCTGGCATAATATGGAGTGTCTGTGGTTTTTCTGGGAGCTGGGGAATCCAGCACTGAGGCACTTTTCCTGCAGTGTCCTCGGCAGCAGTGCAGCTGTGGTGTTTTAACAGCTGAGAGTCCTCACAATGCACAGGCACCCAGGTTTTTTCGGCTGCGCAGACAAAATGTGATGGCTGGCACTCCACTGTAGTTCCTTGGATATCTGTGCAGATGGGCTCAGGGGGCAGCACATCAGCCACGGGACAGGAGTGGGCAGAAAGAGGAAGGATGCAAGGGGATGTACATGTGTTCGTTAGTCATGAAGAAGTGACATGTTACAGTGTTCGTGAGTTGAAACCCCTCTTCGTTCATACCCATTATTCATCTTTTTGTCAACTTCTCACACTAGAACACACTTGTTTTTTATTTTGCCCTTTTTTCTCATTCATCTTACAATGTAAAGTCTTTCTTTGATTCTACACTCTTCCCCACAACTACTGATCAGCTCATTCCTTCTGATTTAATCCCCTCACAACTTTCAGGTCCTGTCAGGTTTTGCTTGCTCTGTTTCTTCACTCTTCATTTTCAGTTGTCTTCTCCCAATGCCTTTGTGTACTTTTCAGTCTCCCTCTCTCTCATCCCTGCTATCTCCCACTCTGAGGAGCACATGTCTTTGCCTTGGGCCAGCTGTCAGCTGCCCAAGTCCTCCTGTGTGCACACATGCACATGGCACACATCTGCACATCTCTGTGCATGCCCATGACAGTGTGGAGGAGTCCCCCCACTAACCTCAAACAGAAAGAAAGATGGGAGGCAGGGCATGATAGGAGAAAGGCAGAGTGGACATGGAGACAGGGAGGGAGAGATAAGGTAGAGGAGAGATAAGGACAACAAGCCAGAAAAATAGAGTGGGGCAGAGAAGGGGCATGCAGAGAGATAGGTAAAAACAAGTTGGGGAAAGATGTAATTTGTAGAAGTGTCTTTCAGACTACACACTGAAAATTAAGTCTTCAACTCCAAAAATAGAGCAGTTCAAGGACTGCCAGAGTAGATTTTACACAACACCATCACTCCCTTACTAAAGCTGTAAATAAAATTTGATACATTCAAGGTCAAGGTCCAAACTTCAATTGAGTGATGTGATAATGTGAGAAGAATTTTAATTGTAACTTTAACTAGCTGTTTCAATCATAAATTTCTCTAACAGTCCAAAGATTCAAGAAATAATAGCTGAAGCTATATTTTTTTAATGGGCTCTATATATTAAATCTGATGCAACACCACCTGATTTTCTTCCATAAGTCATCTTTCCACATGTTTCAGGGGTCATGTTCTCACTTATTCATACCATTTTAAAATGTAACCACAGTCCGTCGCTTTCCAAAGCCACATCACACAGCGGTACACACCTGTAGTCCAGCCCAGCTGTCTACATACACAGGGCAGCCAATATATGCTGGTCCATTCCGTCAGATGTCCTAACCAAAATCTGCTCTAGTCGTCTCGGCACGCTCGCTATTTTGGCACAGTCCAATCAGGTCATTTGGAGGCCAGATTTCGGTGTGACGAAAGTCAGCGGGTCAGAAAGTGAGTTTGGACAGAAGGCTGGTGGCAGAACGATAAACAGCGATCTGGGTGTTGTCTGTCTGCTGATCCCTGGACATCTGCATGTCTGTATGTCAGGTCTCTCAGCCAGCCACACACCCAGCAGCGTGAGTAATCACCTATTAAGGAAAAGAGATGTTGAGCAGAAAGAACAGCAGGGAAGAAAGAGATGGAAATGATGGTGTCACAAACGATTCTTCCAACATTTGATGTTGCTTATTTTTTTAACCCATGTGTTTCTACTATTTTCAGATGTGTCCAGATGTTGCTGGTGATGTGCAATCCATTACAGGTGAGGGTCTCCATTCATCGCAAAGACTTGTTGTACAATGGAAGAGACAATTTGCATTTTGGCATTATGTGTAGTTCTTGCAAGTCTGTTCAAGAGTCTGTATGTGTGTGTGTGTGTGTGTGTGTGTGTGTGTGTGTGTGTGTGTTTGTGTGTGTGTGTGTGTGTGTCTGCCTCCAGCAGGTACTTGGTGTAGATGGGGTCAACTTCAGTGTGCATGTTGAGAACCAGACGCAGGTCAGAGACACCATGAGTCGACGACACCACCGGGTCTACCAGCTCTACAGCCGCACCAGTGGCAAACATGTCCAGGTGCTGGGACGCAGAATCAGTGCACGAGGTGAAGATGGAGACAAATATGGTAAGACACACATGCAAACGCAAACATAAGCATATACACACACACACACACACACACACACACACACACGCACGCACGCACGCACGCACGCACACACACACAGAACACAGTCAAGCTCTTCAGTATACATGTGTATGCACTGTTGGATGATTACTTGCACACACATGCAAGCTCACATGAAATGGTGGCAGCAAGTACAAAGACTGAAAGGTTGAGCAAGTGTGTGCATGAATGAATACAAAATGTAACTGTGCAGGTACACACACAAAAGCACACACATAAAGACACACACACACATGACTTTCCAGGCTTTGGCGGAGGGGCAGTGGAGCTTGTCTTGGGAATAAAAAGACCTCATCGACTAGCTGCTGACTCAATGATCCACATAGAGGGAGAGAAAAGGGGAGAGAGAAAGAAGGGGAGAGAGAGAGAGAGAGAGAGAGAGAGAGAGAGAGAGAGAGAGAGAGAGAGAGAGAGAGAGAGAGAGAGAGAGAGAGAGAGAGAGAGAGAGAGAGAGAGAGAGAGAGAGAGAGAGAGAGAGAGTGAGTTTGCAAGAAGCCCGGCAGGTAGTGTCGGACTGAGTGTTAGAAACTCATCTCCTTTATCGATCCATCCATTGATTTCTCATCCTCCCTGTTGTCTCCTACAGATTTAAAACAGCAGGCATTGTCTCCCTCCCTCCCTTCTCTAACACTTCCTCTGTCCATCCCCCACTCCCTCCATCTTTCTCTGTCTGTAATGACATCTAACCCATTCTTAAACCACACACGCAGAATCAGCGGATGGAAGAAAGCCAAGCCAAAAAGCTACAGTTCATATTTCTGTGTGTGAGCTGATAGTAACTCACATTACACCTCCATCCATTCATACTCATGACAGGTAGCTAACACACAATTCATAACACCCAAAACTGACCAGGACAGAATGGACAGAGGACATAAAGGTATAAACGCGAAGGGAGAGAGCAGAAGGAAGAATGGAGGAGTTAGGGGAAGAGAGAACAAGAGGGAGGGAATTATTGATTTCTCTTGACCCCTTTGTTGACTGAGGTCATGTAGGAACCATTTTCAGGATTTATTTTTAAACAGGCACAAGCGCTCTCTGAAGATGTATAGTTGGTGAGGCATAATTGCCTGGAAGAATGAACATGCATGCACCTGCAAGCATACATACAATATGACGCGTGTGTGTGTGTGTGTGTGTGTGTGTGTGTGTGTGTGTGTGTGTGTGTGTGTGTGTGTGTCTGCGTATGTGTTACTTACCTTAAAAAAAAAATCAGTCTGAGTAGGCGCCGCTCAGCTCAGCCCACCATGCTCCTTCTTCTCCTGGCTGTTATCTTTTCATGAGGCCCATTTGTGGTCAGCAGTCTCACATCCATGTGTGTGACCGGTCTTATCTGACAACCATCTGTCTGGCAAGAGACATGTATATCTGCCTGTGATTTATCAGTACGTTTAATAAAATCTAATGTTGCATTTTAACGTGAATGCCTTATCTGTTTTAAAGGCAAATCTAATTTAATGGTGGCTGGTAATCTACACAATTATTGTCACGCTTTTTGGCAGCAGGTTTGCTGGTGAAAGCAAAGATGTTTGCCATAGGCAGGTGACCTCATATAAGATGGAACTAAGCGAACAAACTTGCATTAGGATTATCTATCCACCACTAACATTAGTGTGACATAACTGAATAATCCTTTGAAATTCTGTGCCTACAAAGTTTGTCTCTGAAATACTTGTGGCTCTAATGTCTGTCTGTCCCTCTGTATGTCCCTTCACAAGCCCAGCTCGTAGTGGAGGCTGACACCTTTGGCAGCCAGGTGAGAATTCGGGGCAAAGAAACCAATTTCTACCTGTGTATGAATCGGCGTGGCAAGCTTGTAGGAAAGGTGAGAGTACTATTTTATCTTTCTGAGACATTAATCAGACATCAAGAGTATGCTACAATTTTCTGACCCTGACATGCCTCTCTATGTTTCTTCCAATGTGTGTGTGTGTGTTTCTGTGGTTTCTCTGCTCTCTCAGAAGGCCAGTAATCGAAGCGCAGACTGCGTTTTTGTGGAAAAGGTTCTGGAAAACCACTACACAGCTCTGATGTCAGCGCGTTACTCAGGCTGGTATGTGGGCTTCACTAAGAGAGGCCGTCCTCGTCGTGGCCCCCACACACTCCCAAACCAGCAGGATGTACATTTCATGAAGCGCTTCCCGCCTGGGGAGCAGCCTGACCTCACCACACCCTTCCGATTCACCACCATCAGCAAGCGGGGCAAGAGGGTGCGTGCTACTGGTCCCCGCTAGTAGTGGCTAATGCTTGCACCCACTCATGGCATCCAAAGCCTTGACCTGACCCTGCCAATGGCAAACCCAGTCATCACTTCTGTCATACACGACTGAGCAATCTTCTTTGTTGGGACAAACATTGACCAGAACCATGATGAATCATTCTTGGGGTTAGCTTTACACTGACTAATTTGCCACTATAGCCCCCTAGTTAGTCTTCATTCCTCTCAGTTTTAGTTCCCTTACTCATCCAACTGGACCATCGCCGGTCTACCAATGGAAGCTACAAGGATCTGGTCTGCTTCCCTTAACAGGCCAGAAACATTGACAAGAAATCTGAGAGGCAGCCAGAGCCTTTGGCTCTGCAAAGGGCTTAATTCCACAACCCAAAAAAACCACCAGGTCTTCCTGTCTCTTGTTCTGGACTAGTTGGACAATGTCAGGTATGGGATTACAACTGGACCAAAGAGAGGGGACAAGGATGCCAAAGACTGATAGAACAAGAGAGTGGGTGCCAAGCCTATGGATTAAGGGAAAACAGATCGAGAAGACACCAACCAGGACAAACGGATAGATGGAATGATCTGTACAAATCAAAGGACCATTAATGGATTGTTGACATGTGACGCACTTATTTGTCCCACTAATAAATTAGTGGAGACCTTTGGGACTGTTGAATGAAAGGAAGGATGGCTGACAAAAGGATGAATGAAGGAGTGATTGAGGGAGTGACATACTGAATAAATGTCTGCTAGTGAGAAGTTAGAAGACAAGAAAATGTACCTAGGAGTGTGTCAGTGAGTGAGTGAGTGAGTGAGTGAACCAACAACTGAGTGAAACTGGATCACAAGGGACTCTGGAAAGGGACCATCCAGTCCCTGCATGGACCTGTGACAACACACTGCAGGGGCTGAAGCTTTAGGAACTAGAATGTATAAAAACTCAAGCTGTACCAAAAACCAGTCGCCGCAAATGAAACCAACTGACCAAAGACAACTGGAGAACTTCTTCGTGACTCCTCCTGACGTTCTGCCTCTTTGATGACACTACACTCTCAGCTTGTAGGTTCAGAGCGCAGGGGCGAGCATGGCCGGGAGGGTGCCTTGTCAATTAGCATTGCTATAGAAATGACCCGGGGGTGATGCTCCCATGTGATATTGTGGATACAGAATGCTGCTACCAGGACATTCAGTGGAACAAACCAAAGTCTCGTGCATACACACAGGAGGACAAAAAACATTAAAGGGAACAATTTATTGAATGTTATATATATATATAAATATATTATATATATAAAGAAGACAGAAACCCTGAATAAGCAATCTTACTATGATGGTTACTATAATTATTACGATAAAATTATTTCATTTATTTATTTCAGCTCTGTGCAGCAGTCTTTTCCCAACTCAGTAAACCTTTAAGAAACATTTCCTGTCTCCCAGCCTCAAAACTGTTTCTCCACATTAACACTACATTGTGGTCTATTCATTGATTGGTCAAAATAATCAATGTCAAATGATTTGCTTATTAATAATCACTTATATTGAGCAACATAAGCTAGTTGTAGCTCCAATAACATGCGTGTTTAATGGTGTCAGCTTAATTGGTTGTAGCCCTTGCTGGTCTCAAAACAGAGCATAGATTTATAAATGAAAAAGCCATTCATTGTTGAAAAACTCGTGGGCTGTACAAGGTAGGAGATATACTTCAAATACACTTTAAAATCAAAGTACATTTAAAACACTGAAAGTAGATTTCTCCTAGTGTTAAGTGTTCAAAGGCTGTAGAACATTGGGTTTTGTAGGTTTCTGAGTCCTCTCCATATTTGTTGCCGTAATAAGTCAGAGGCTTGAATGTAATACACTAAATTATTTGAAAAGAAATGCAAAACAGGGACGGAGCAGTCTCTCTCTCTCACACTGGATTGTTTGAAAACTGCTGAGTTTCACTCGTTTTCAAAAAAACAACAGTGAACTCCACTGCATAAAGTTTTGCCATGAATTCACAACATGAAGACTCAGACAAACATATGAAAAGAAACATTCACTAGTGAGATAGAGTTTCATAGCTGTTCCACTCTCATCCTGCTCTTGTCCTTCCATCCCTCCCTTTCCTTCCCTATCCTAGCAGGAGGTCACTGAAAAGATGTGACTGCCAAATGACCCAATCATGCAAGGAGACACAAACAGCTGACTCAGGGGGGAAAGGGTTGTACCAGAGGATTCCTACTGCAAGGCAGCAGGATCTATGCTGAAGGGGGGTGGTATAAGTAAAAGACAGTGGGGTGGAAGGGAATGGGTTGTGGGGGTGGGATAAAGAAGAGTGAGTAGGGGGGAGTTGGGGAGAGTTGTTCATTTCTGGAACGTTGCTCCAGTTCCACTCGGGAATGATGGAAATATTCCGCGTAGCCAAACCCAGAGTGGAAGGTGTATGGTAATCATGTTGGGGAAGGAATGCCAAATATGTGCGTGAGAACGGAGCTGTGACCTGAGAGCTGCAGGAATTATGGGCCAAAATCCCACAGACCCAGAGGAAGCATACACACCCATATCCAACACATACACACATCATATATAAATGGTGCTCCACCAAGCACAAATTCATCTCACAACTTATTCTATTACATTAGCCTAAAAAAGAATTTTTTGAAGACCAACCCAGTCAGCAGGCCAACTCCCCTTCTCCTAGTTGAAAGATTGCACATTGTTCAATAAGCAGATGCATTGCGACACTCAAACCGCATATTGACACTAAGGCACCACTTTAAGCATCTCCAACTCAATTCTCCTTCTCTTTCGGTGTTTACAGACTGAGTATATGCGTAATCTAGAGTTATTTTGATTTATAACCTTGCTACCTAAGAGGCCGAACTCAGGTCTCATATAAACACATTTTCACGGTAGGAGATAGCCCGAGTGTTTACTTCCACCTAGTGGCCACCCGAAAAACTGTGAGTCACAAGAAGACATTACTGTACATTAAATGACTTGAACTCAAAACGTATTCTCTCAAATTTGAAGGTCTTACTGGTGTGTAAAATTAAAATGGTTTACAGTAACCACATTATATATGGCTATAAAAGAAAAAGCCTTGTATGTGGACCCATGGAATCAAATTGGCCTTTTTTTCCCCTTGGGTGAACATTAGCTCACGTTTCATATTGAACAGAATTCTTTCTGACAACCATCTCAAATACTGATTCATTACATAATTGATGTGGATGACTTTTTGGGTATTTCAATCCAGTATAAAAATTGCCAATGTTCATGAATATATATGTGATATAGAATGTCAGAAATATATATTAAAAGGTTCTTCATACTTACCAAAATGCTGCTTTCCATAACTATACATGGACTACCCAAACCCACATACATCCCATGGAGGATTTACAGTTAACTTGGTCTGTGCACTGACACTCATTCCTGGTGTAGTTCAAAAAGTCACACTTTCAATCAGAAAATCTGGAAAACCATCTCGTTACGAAACATAGCAGCTGAAATATCAAAAAAACCGAAGCCCATCTGTTCCCAATAGACAATATTCCTCAACACTGTTACCCTCTTTCTTGTCACCCACGCTGACACCATCCTCCAAACAATATGAAAACTGAGGTACCAACTTGCAAACACACTCTTAATAACAGCATTAATGAATCATTCATGAAATGGGAAATATTTGTTTGACTAAATTACAAAATCTTCACAAATGTGTCTTCCTCAGCATATGGAGTTTGCTGACTACGGAGTTGATTAAATTGGTTAACTGAGAGACAACCACTAAAGAGATGTGGTGGTCATCAGGAACATGTCATCGCTGGATCTTAACTTAATTTTTGTCAATTTAAAATGTTTTATTGCCAAAAAAATCTATTTCACATTAAATTACAAATAGGAAATCTTTGTTGAATGCAAACAGCTACAGGTTTGAGTGTTAGACAAATCCTCACTCATACACACACACAGACAGACAAGAGATAAACAATTAGACACTCATTCATGTTACAGTTGGCTCAACACTCCACCACTGTCAAGTACTTTATTCACAATAATGTAATTTTCTTCTTTAAAAAAATCATTTTTAATATACAACACAATTTTTGACAAGACAACTCCGTTTACAACTAAATTTGAGCTCTTGAGTTCCAGCTTCTCTCATAACCAAAGCAAGCACGTAGATGATGGGAGAGAGAAAGATGGACAGAAAGGGGCAGGTGAACAAGGTTGACGTTAGAAGAATGAGGAAAGAGGGAAAGAGAAATGACTATGCTTAGTATGATTTTTGTACTAAGAACCAAAATACTCAAACAAAATGAGAAAAAAATGATAAAAAACAATAAGAAAGATAAAGAGGAAAAAAAGCAGACGTGTACCAGGATGCTGTATCCAAAGCAACCTCACATGCATGTCTGTATGACTCTTCTGCTCTTTTCTACCTTTTCAAAAGTCCACATACGCAAAAACACACTCAAACTTGAGTGTGTGCGCCCCCATATTCCGAGCAAGTGCGCATCTCTGGGGTTTAGAGGAGAGGGGCGCAAGGGGGTTGGAGAGAGAGAGACAGGAAGGAGTGAGAAGGAACGAGGGTGAGAGGGGAAGTCAATCCCAACACTGTTCTCCCTCGTTCACTCCATCCATCTCCAATTCTTCCCTCCTTTCCTGGAGCTGAGTAAAGAGTCTCTGTCTCCCACATCACAGCACCAGTCATCCTCTGTCCAACTGTCCCACTTGTGTGTTCTGTAATATATATAAATATATATCTATAAGCGATTCCATACCTGTGGAAAACTGTTTTGTCAGGGGTCGAAATCTTAAGAGCAGTAGCTCCTTAAGTTTGTATTGAGGAAACAAAAGGAAGGTTGTGGCTTATAATGTCTAAGTTAATACTGTCATTAGTGTACATTACAGAACATAAATTAGTAGAAGAAGGTGAACTTCTTGAGAGAGTTGCGTTGGTTCTGTTGTAGGGAATCCTCATCAGTGTTGACCTGTGTGAGCAGCTGAGTGCAAATCACGGTACTGGCAGGCAATGGGCACAGGCTCGAGAGTCTGTCAGAAGCGGGACGCGGTGGAAGGTGGACAGAGAGATGAGGAGGAAGGAGAAGAGATGGGCTCCTTTACTTGATGGAAGCACCCATCAGTCCAAGGCTTCTCCAAGATAGGGCGTGTTGAATGGCACCACCTGAGGGTGTAGAAAGGAACCTGCAATCACACATGGGTCTGCTTAGAAGAATGCACATATTGGCTCAGTGCGGTTCACGTGATGATACAGATGGTCCTATCAGCTATGTGTGATTGCACTGAGTGTAAATCTTCATACCTGCTATCTAGTAATGTAAGTGTAGGTGCGGGAGGGAGACCGACCCTCTGACTGGCCATTGGTCGAGACGTTCAGGAAATCCCAGATCAGAATGGTGTCATCGTGAGAACTACTGATGATCTGAAACTCATCAAACTGGAGGCGGAACACACGGCCAGAATGCTCCTGAAAGCACAATGATGTACATTAACAGATTATATATACAGGCAGACTGTATATGGATATCATCTGATATACATCTACATACGTGTCTGACACACAACAAAAAAATGCAGGGTGAAACATTAATGTGATTAACATTAAGGTGTGTGGCAAGACCAGTGATGTTGTTTGGTCTAGAGACAGTGTCACTAAGGAAAAGGCGGGAGACAGAGCTGGAGGCAGCAGAGATGAAGATGCTGAGGTTCTGTTTGGGCGTGACCAGGTTGGATAGGATCAGGAATGAGTACATCAGAGGGACATCACAGGTTAGAGGTTTTGGAGACAAAGTCAGAGAGGCCAGACTGAGATGGTTTGGACATGTCCAGAGGAGAGATAGTGAATATATTGGTAGAAGGATGCTGAGTTTTGAACTGCCAGGCAGGAGGCCTAGAGGAAGACCAAAGAGGAGGTTTATGGATGTAGTGAAAGAGAACATGAAGGTAGTTGGTGTGAGAGAAGAGGATGCAGAAGACAGGGTTAGATAGAGGCAACTGATTCGCTGTGGTGACCCCTGAAGGGAAAAGCCGAGAGGATATGAAGAAGAAACATTAATGTGAGTCTTTTTAGCAAATTATAAATCTGTGTTCAAGAAATGAAGACAGTAACTATTAGAAACAGGTCTCAGAACTACAGGATCAACAGCAACACAGCCAGTTATAATAGATTTAAATCTGTAGTTCTATTAACAGTTTAGTCAAAAACTGCAGGGTTTCACTGAAAAAGCTAGGTCTGCCAACTATATCTTAAAAAATTTCCAGATAATCAGTCAGACCACTAAACCACTTAGCAACTGGTAAAATAAAACACATTTTTAAAATCTAGTTATATAAGATGTGTAGAGTGTGATTTTTTTAACTGAACTTGTAGAAGTCAAAATTCGTGGCTTCTACAATTTCACTTAGCATAGCCACCAGCTTACAAGTACAGTCAACCCTCGGTTTTCGGACATAATCCGTTCCAGAAGGCTGTTCGAAAAGCGAATTGTTCGAAATCCGAAACTATTTTTCCCCATTATAATTAATATAAATAATTTTAATCTGTTCCAAGTCTAAAAAAACAACTTTTTCTAATTTTTAAAAAAATCTATTTTACACCATAAACTGCACTGTATGCTGTTTACCATAAATAAAAAGGGGTAGAAATAGACACTGTTTTAAAAGTTATCCTATCGAACTTTGAAGACGAATGCGCTACGGAGGAAGCATCCTGGGCAGTTCGCTCGGCTCCCAAGTGAGTCGCGTTCAGGTACGCTCTGCTTCTTTTGGTTTGGTCGAGAGCCGAATTTTGGTCGAGTTCAGAGACGTAAAATTCTCGGATTTTCTGGTCGAAAACCGATTTGGTCGAGAACAGAAGCCTTCGAAAACCGAGGTTTGACTGTATGTGACCAAACCTAAATCAGTGACACTCACCACTAGAGTACGCAGACATAATGTGCTTGCAGGGGCTCGTGGATCTAAGGCTGCCTGCAGGTCCCAAACCTTGATCTTACTGCAGAGAAAAAAGTAGTAAGAGACAACTTTAGTGACAAAATTTCTCTGTACACAAGCATTTGTCTGTGTGTGTATATGAGACCCACCCATCATAGGCGCCGCTGACAATCCTTTTGTTATCAAAGCGAATACAACGCACCAACTCCTCATGACCCTCCAACACTCGCAAACATGCCCCACACTCTATATCCCATAACCTGTAGAGAGAAAAGTGTTTTAATATAAAATATTATGAAAAAATGACTTCTGAAACAAATTGAATTTAGTAATACAACCCCGTGCTGAAACAGTTTTCAGACAACTTGCATTTCATTGTGAAATGTGGAAATAATACTATACGAACACACATCTTAAAGACACCAATATGCTTGCTTTATCCCTCCACATACCGGATTGTGTTGTCCGATGAGCCACTGACCACCAGACGGTCTCTGTACTGTAGACAGGCAATCCCCCGCTTATGACCATTTAGAGTACGCACAAACTCACAGGTGCTGGTGCTCCATACCTGCAGAGGGAACACAAAGAGCCATGTCAGGAATAATAAGAGAATGCTTCTGTGTGCAGCCAGCCCGTTTTCTTTCATGTCGGTTACGTCATACCTCACTTGGGTTTAAAAACTGACAATGCCTCTTTCACTGACAAAAAAATCTAATACGCAACAAAACCTAGAACCAATGCAGTCACAGACTGCAACATCCCGCGACACCCCTGAATTAAACATTTTACCCTGACCTACTTGCGTAGGTCAAATATCAAAGCTAGTGCTCTGACCTGGTTTGATTTATGAAAGTAGACTATGGTTTTACTCACACTGGCCTTCTCCCTCATCTAATCCGGTTCCTGATTGTACAAAAGTTGAAATTTGACTTTGACCTAGTTTTCTTAAGGTGAAGGTCATTTCATTTTCATCCCCTTTGCCGCCCGAGTACTGTGCTTTTTGTTTCATCTTTCTATCTGCAACGGTTGCAGATAGAAAGACATATGGACGGACGGATGAACACACAAACGCTGACAATTACAATAACAACTTTCCTCCATCGTTTCTATTATCTTTTATATTGTCAGATGACAAATTTGAATTATACTTCTCAAAATAAAAATGACCTTTACTATATTGATTCTGCATGACTATCCCGCAACACAAGAACAAGTAACAGTAGCTAGAAGAATAAAAATCAGTGCAAGGTAAGCGCAAACACTGTTACCTTGATGGTGCGGTCCCCTGAGGCAGACACAATGTACTTGTCGTCAAAGTCGACCACATTTACAGCAGCCCGGTGTCCAACAAGGACACGGCGTAGACTGATGTCAGTAGGAGAAGCCATATCCCAAACAGCAATAGAACGGTCTTTGGAGCAGGTGACCATCAGGCCGTTAGCAAAGCGCAGGTGCAGAACTGCCTCGTTGTGGTGGATCAGTGTATTCAGTACTTCACCTGTCGTCACCTCCCACACTCTGCAGAAGAGGATAGATAAAAAGTCACAATATGGAGGGATATGTGAGGAAGACAAACCAGTTGTTAGGAGTGAAAAGAGCAGACATGGGCAAAGCAAAATAAAGGGGACAGAAAAGTTCAGTGTAAAAGGGAGGAAGAATAGGGATGTGGACAGGGGTGTATGAAAGAAGGAAATGACAAAGGGGTGAGAAAAATGAAAAAGGTAGGAGGAAAGGGTGAGTAGGAAAGAAAAACAAGATAGGGTAATGGAGAGTGAAAAAGACATGCAATGAGAGCAAAGGAAAAAGAAATACAATGGAGACATGAGAGAGAATTGTTTATTAGCAATAGAGAGTCACCCACAGGGCTGTGAAGAACATGTTACTGAACTGCATGGCTGGGCAGAGTCAAATGCAGAACATATTGGAAAAGCTGACAGCCAAGCCCACAAATAAAGTGCCTGTCAAGCAGTTGCTAAGGAAGTGAAGTCACATTTTCCTTGGATAGCACCCAGTGTGTATGGCTGAAGTGTGAAGTAATAAGAGAATTAATATTGAGCTTCTGTGTGCAGCAGCCAAGCAAGTGTCAACATACATACAAAAGCCAGGTTTTTAAATATTTTCACTAAAATATATCACATGTTCAGTAGTGATAGCTTAACCAAGCAAAGTCATGATAAAATACTTAATGTTGTAATATGGTTAGGCGGCTTACAAATAAATATATCAAATGATCCTTTTAAACTCTCGATTAAATCAGAAGTATTTAACCTGTTTGATGTATTTTTCACATAATACTTCACCCTTAAAATCCTGGAATGGTTTTTGCAGCTGTGTGGATGAGCTACTGAAAATATCCTTCATATACACTCCTGTTTGAACAACTGAACTAAGCGGCAGCAACATTACACATTACCAATAAACCACTATTGATAAGTATGATTCATCATAATTTAAGTATGGTCATGTGTGTCCGACCTGTGAAACATGTTTCAATTTTCAGTTCTAGACCTTCACAGCGTGATGCCCATTACTCAACCTTTGCTTTAGTGTACATGTAACTAAATAGACAATGTTACCTTTCTGTCATTTTTAATATGTTCTGTTAGAA
This sequence comes from Antennarius striatus, assembly GCF_040054535.1. Lineage (NCBI taxonomy): Eukaryota > Metazoa > Chordata > Actinopteri > Lophiiformes > Antennariidae > Antennarius > Antennarius striatus. The sequence goes on from NC_090785.1 coordinate 11,573,310, forward strand.
ATGAACACAATAAATATGAAGAAGTTTCCTGGGTATTTAATTTTCTGCTTTGAGTTATAGCAGTTTTCAAGAACAAAAAAAACTGCAGCAAAAGCTGTTTAATTATTTTTGCCAGTTTCATTTTCACTCCAAATTAATGAAATAAATCTCACTGATATGTTTGACTTAGACTGTATCAAAGTCCATGCTAATTGATCATTTGAGAACTGCTCAATGGACACTGATACAAAAGTGTTCAAGCATAAAGTCCTTTATACCAACAACCATTACAGGACCAGAAAATGGTATGAAAATTAGAATGCCTCATACTGCTACGAATGTCATTTGACCTGTACGGATGTACTGATTTCCTTCCACTGAATTCAAAAGTCAGACTTTTTGTGATTGTTACTTTTATTGTCCAGTGTGAAAAAAAGTATAATTAACAGTAACAAACTTCATTCAGTTGTAAGATTCTTTGAAATGTGTTGCTTACTACCAAGATGCATCGTACCTCACAGTTGAATCCGAAGACCCAGTGACGATGACCCTCTCGTCATACTGCAGACACAACACTGAGCCTGTGTGACCAGTCAGTATTTTCAGACACTCCAGAGACTGCTTATCCCAGATCTTTTACATAAAAAAGACAAGGAGTAAAAAAAAAGGGGGGGTGAACAGAAGTGAAGCAATAAGAAGGTAAGAGATAGATGAGGACACAGAGACAGAGGGAAAATAAGTGGCTGTCAAAAAGGTTCCACATTTGGGTCATCATAAGAATGGCCTATTCTCTTAGTAGCGTTCATGCCCCATTTCCCCACTGCTGTGCTGATCTGTGTTGTACTAACAGCTATTCAGCTCTGCCTCCTCCCCTGCTTTTAATCATCATCATCTCCCTTTCCAGACAAGACTGATAAGTCAAAAACACAATGGGTCAGGAGTCGAGCCATTTTATCCACCAATTCACTTGTTCTTTGGTCTCAATGTCAGCTGATTTAGCTCAGCAATAAATAAGATGGTAAGCTAACCTGACCCAGAAGAAAATATTCAATTCATAAATAGACAAAACCAGGTTGGAAGAAAACCACACATACAGCCCACATGTTATGCTCTCTACCCTGCTGCTGCTTTAACTCATTAGCAGGATTGATGTTAATTACTCTTACATGCCCGATCTCGTGAAGACTCACTCCCCCTCTCAAATATACAACAATTAATGTAAAGATCGCAAAAATGCAGTTAAGTTTCTTTGATACCAGCGCATATATATATACCGCATCACTATGAAAAAAAAAGAAAAAAGAATGTAGTAGCATGCCTTTGTCAATATTTTGTTCAACTCGGTGCAACATTAAATTATTGTTACCATGTTAACTCCCAAGACTAGTGAGGAGTTGATGTTGAGAAAAAAAGGACGAACTGTAGGTGACAATTGATTCTATAATATTTACCATACTGACTGGCGCAGATGACATGACCAGACAGCCTGCTACTTTGCTTTTGTACTGAATACATGTTTTCAGCTGTCATTTTAGGAAATAACTTTTTGTTCCCAGGAGCTGTCTGTACAAAAGCCATCCATTTAGGCAGTAACGACAGAGATGATTTGAGAAATCAAAAAGATAAAGTGGGCCAAGTGTACAATTTCATGAACTTCTTATTGTTGGTTTTCAAAAAGACAAAACAAAACTCACCTTAATTGAATTGTCTCTAAGGCCACTGATGATTTTGTCATCGTCATACTGGAGACAGTAAACCCCTTTGCTATTTTCTGAGCGACACTGAATCCTCTGCAAGTTGTGTCTGCCGCATCGCCAATTAGCCTCGATAGTCTGAAGAACAGAGGAAGAAACAAATGAAAATTGCGACAAAAACATAAGGCAAACAAAACACAATAAAAAGAGAAGTAGAGCAGTGGAGACAGGAGGGAAATGCCACATTTCCCTCCTGAACAGTCTCTCTGTAGAACAGTCTCTGTAACATAGAACTGTCTCTCTGTAACATTATGTATATATTCACTGGTGTTCAAGATTTTGTTAATATACATTTTATAGACTAATTTGAGCCTCTCACATCTGTGATGTGCGCTTTGAACACAGGTGTGCTATGTTAAAAGCGCAGGTATATGATCCCAGTGTACCCCTCAGAGCATCCATCCTTTTGCGCTGCGGAGAGCGCTGTTAGTGGAAAGCAAGAGAGAAAACTAATATAATCTGGTACAAGTGTTCTAACTATCTTCAGCAGCAGTTATCAGGGGTGCAGTGGATGTCTGAGCAGCCTACGGACTCATATTCAAGCTCTCCCATATTTCAACAGCCTCTGCTTTAATTACTTTTACTTGTTTTTGGTCATGTAGAGACACAACTTATACCCTGCCATTCTGTTGCTCCTGCATTTTTCTGCATACCATGAAGAAAGGCTGACACATGTTTATTAACTACTATGACAGTTCCTGACTTCTCTCTTCAGCTAAAACAGCAGCATATGTTGTCAAATGGATTTCAGTGTAGAAAACAAACAAACAAAAAAAACAGGGAACACTTGAAAATGTATCAAATCTATTGTGTCACATAAATAGTAAAGTTAATTGCAATTATTCTTCACGAGACTTAAAACTATAAAGTACCAACTAATACCAAATAGATGTGCTTTATGATTAGTCAGAAAAAGTTTGACTGAATGCTTCTAATCCCTATATGTACCTATTCTTACCAACAGTAAATGTTTAAAAAACAACATTAATGGATTAAAATGATATGCTATAACAGTCCATGCAGAATTGTTGCTGTGTATTTTATTGTGTTAAGTAAAATTCCTTAATATCATAAACAAATGTCCTGTTCATACTGAACTCCATCATTGTCTTACCTCTATGTCTTGAATGATCTTGGGATAAAGGGAGTGATAGTAAGAGTTGGGTGGGACTTCTGCTGTGCGATTCTTGAACAGATATTTTTCCCTGGGGTTAAGAAAAAACAACAACACAAGAGTTCTTTTTTGCAGTCCTGAATTTCTTTTTTTCATCTACAATAGATAATACACTTCAAAGACAAATCCCACTAAGAGAATGAACTTGTATCCACAAAAACTAAAACAGATTATTTAAGTTCAGTAGCAAACACATGAATTTACTACTGGTTTGTGTGTAGGAAGTTGAATATTTGATATCCATCTACTCCAAAACTCAAATCTACCACACAAAACAAAAATAAGACCCCTGAGTCTGTATGTGTATGTAATAATGGTCATTCTCACCACTGGTGTCTTTCAGACAGGCCTTTCCACAGTGGGTCGGTGCGGACCATACGTTCAATCAGCTTCTTCCACAGCATACCCTCAGAAATTACTCTTTGCCATTCCTTACACACCAGTTCTGCTGAACATAGCGAGCGTGCATCAAGGAAAGACAGGATGTTCTCTGCTATGTGATCTAAGCCTTGGGCTGGAGGAAAGAAGACAACAGGATTAGAAAGTGATTTCTGCAAATTTTATTTCATCTGTGCTCACGTTTCAGTGTTTTCAGATATTTTTATTTAAATGGAAATGTTTAGAACAATATTTGTATTGCTAATCTAAATTAAATCCTAGTTCTATGTTTTTGTTGTGTTCTCTAAAAGGAGGCTTATTTACAGTAAAATACAACTTCCTAAAACAACAGACAAAATCAGGGCATTATTCAAATGATGAGCTTTTGTCCAGTTACATTGCAGTTAGTGAAGCCTGAGATCACATTAGAGTTAACGTGACAGTCCATCTATAATTGTACCTGGCAGCGCAGTGATGAAGTCCCTCTGCAGCATTGGCTTGAGGTAAGAGTTAATGTGGCCATGCTGGTAGTGGCACATACGGGAAATCAGGCGCTCGACAAACTCCACCTGGTCAGCTTCGGACCATTGGTCAAATAGGGTGATGCAGTGTTCCTTCTCCTTCTCGTAGTTCCCCTCTGAAGGTCGCTTGCGGGACCCAACAACAGGACCATTACTAAGCTATCAAGAAATGGGACACATTCAGATAAATTAAATATCTTATACATCTCTGTAACAACCTTGACAGAAGAAAACAGGCTATCATACAAGAAATATCAGTCGGATCCACTCTTCCAGTCTTAGGTGCTGCATACAAATTAGTGTTTCCTCTGTCATCCCCCACTCCACAAAATTATGATTGGATACACAAATGGACCACAAACGTACCTTGAGAACCGTGGTCTTCTTTGGCGAGAGATCATCTACAAGGTTCTGTGATTCCATCCCTGATGTGTTCTATACAAAAAGAACAAAACAAAGAAAAGGTGTGGGTCAGTGTTCTTTGCTCTTGGCATCTTTGTTAAAAGCACTGCATCAGTGAAGTAGTGTGAACAGCACTGGATATAAGAGTGCCACAAAAACAGCCAAGGGTAGTCATCATGACTTCTGAGGCGTGCACGCAAAAACACTCGTGCATACACACACGTATGGAGTGGAAAGAAAACAGCACTTCAAAAAAAGGAAATCTATTTGTTTGCTTGTCTGTGATGTGGGCTAAGTAGTCTGGACAGGAAATTAAACTGCAGCATCTTGGGTATATCACTGGCGGCAGCAAAGGCATGACTGTAATGATGCGAATCTTGCAGCATGTAGAGAAGAGACCAAAAATTTTTAAAAAATGGAGGTAACCAGACCCCACCCATTATTTCAGTCACTGAATAAATAAAGATTCACATATTGACAATAACCACCAATGTGATCACTCACCAATCCATCTTAAAAGGAAACTGCATCAAAAATTATGATAAGTAATATGTAAAAAAAACAATGACTGGTGGGGCCATGTGTAAATTAGATGAAGGTAGGTCATAGATCAAAGCCAGACGAAAAGTAATCCTTGCTTGTCCCTCCGTTCGTTTGCACGACCGAAATCATAATGATAATCATAAGAGACCTGTACTGATCGGTACTTTATATAATGTACATTACAGATCAAAGTACATCAAAGTACATCAAAGGTAGATCAAACCCAGCTTAATGGTAATGCCTGTTTGCCCCTCCATTCGTTTGCACAATCGTAATAATAGCAACAACAACAAGCATATATTACCATTAGTCTGGGTTTGACCTTGTGTAAATTGCAATTTACACAAGGTGGAAGCCAGACTAATGGTATAACAATAATAACTAGTGGGGCCTTGTGGAAATTGCAATTTACAACTTAAAATAGTTACATCCCGCTTCAAAGTGGTGATGTATTGTGATCGTCAGTGTTTGTGTTTTCCTTAGTCCACCAAATATCTTTGCAACCGTTGCAGATAGAAAGACGAAAAAAAGCACATTACTTGAGCGGCAAAGGGGATGAAAGATGGTGTCCTTGACCTTGAAAAAACTAGGTCATGGTCAAATTTCAACTTTTTTACACTCAGGAACCAGATAAGATAGAAAGATGAGGGAGGCCAGTGTGAGTATGACGAGTGCTTTGATCTACCTATGCACTAGCTTTGATCTATGGTCAAAGCGGGAAAAGTGGTACACCACCAACACCGTTTACAGTAGAGGTGGGGAGCTGCTGACCTCAACTGAGTATATTGTCGAGTGGTGGAAGGAATACTTTAAGAATCTCCCCAATATCTCACTACCATGTCTTCCATGGAAGAAGCAGAGGCTGAGGTCTCAGTCTCCTGGTGAAAGTCTATTCCAGGCAACTGGAGAAGAGGATTAGACCAATAGTCCAAACTTGGATCGAAGAGGAACAATGCAGTTTTCATCCTGCACTGGACACTGAACCAGCTCTACACTCTCCATTGAGTGATTGAGGGTTTGTGAAAGTTTGGCCAAATAGTCCGTAACTGCTTTGTGGACCTGGAGAAGACATTCAATTCAACCTTGTCCCTGTGGGGAGTGCTCCGGGAGTATGGTGTTCAAGATCCTACAGTGCTCCGAGAGAATACCAAGGGCTGTCCGATGCCTGTATGACCAAAGCCTGAGCTTGGTTTGCTTTGCCGAAAGTCAGACCTACTGCATCAGCCCATCTCCAGCACTCATCTCTCCCAACTTGCTCTTGTACATGTCTCTGTGAGCATCTCAGCATGTCAGGTTTTGCACCCCTTAGATACTTCACTGTTTATCATGGCTGATAAAGCAAAGGTTATTGCTAGTGATATTGGCAAAAACCACAAGGCTGGTGAAGATAGTGGTAGTGGCGAGGATCTCTCCAATGACAACTCTGACCCTCACTGGCAATAACTTCTCCCTCTTCTTCTTCCTTTGCTCTAAAGGTAAGTTACATTACGGTGCTACAGTACGGGTATACCTCACCCTAAGACATGTTCATAAAAAATTATTGTAACTTGAAAGGTCTTTCAAGCATCTACACAAAACCATAGACTGTCAAGCAACAAAATCAAAATATTGCATTCCTTGTTATATATTATGCTCTCAGGTGCAGCTGAGGATAAGCTTGACTTTGGATGTCCACACAGGCCAACTTGTACCAAAATGTTTGCATAAACTAAAATTTAACAAAAAATATGCTATAGAAACCCTAAAAGAATGAGGAGAATCAGTAGAACCTTGTCAGGGAATAACAATATGTGAGATATATCAAAATAGGCTGGCAATTTTCTGAGATAGTCAGTGCCATCTCAGAACTGTGTAGGTCACAACTGAACAATGATCAAACTCTTTGTTAGCTATGTTGGCAAAGTTGAAAAGAAGCCTTTCTGTCTATATTCTCTGATATCTAATCCCCTTCATACCATTTCTCTTGTACAGTACAGAATGCGTTCAGCTTTCCAAATTTACATAAATCTTCCATCGCTAGCAGTGTGACTCTGAAGTGTTGTACTGTACGTTTGCAAGTTTTCTTCCCAACAAACCCCACAATGTTGATGAAATATTCTGCACTGTCAAAGGCACCTGTGGTAGCACCCAAAAGGCAAAAGAAGACACTAACCATCGTACAAAAAGCTGGACGTCTGGATACCCTAAAGTAAAAGTTATGCAGCTTTGGGGCGCCAATATGTAATAAATTAATGTTTGTCATAATGTTTGTCATAAAGTAGGAGGAAAATTACAAGGTTGACAAAAATAAGTTTCAAGAAGAAGGCAAAAAGTGCTGCAAATTACGCAACAAGACCGTCATAAGGATGGAGGCTGCTATAGCATTGTGGATCAGTCACTGCAGAAGAAAGAACATTATGCTGGATACCAACATTATTCGTACATAAATTTTTGTATACTTTAGTAATCCCCGAAGGGAGATAAATAATACCACACTAATTTTTCTGCTAAGTTTTGAACTTTGAGTGTTTACAAAAGAAAGAAAATTGAGATAATGTTAATGCCTGTCTTATAAGATTGTATTAAGTCTGCAGCAAGAGATTTTACAGCTTTAACAACATCTATAATTCTTCTAAAAAAAATAAAGTTGAACATGGATTTTGCATCTCGCAGGTTATTTTTAGAATGTACCTCGTTCATTAACGAGGGACCACTCTATGTCAAAAGGTTAAAAAAAAAAATAGAGAGAAAAACCAACAGATGCTTGTTCTGAGTGTTTGCATTAAACTCAACACACAGACAATGAATGATCATGTACCAAGATCAAAGACAGGACAGGAAGCCAAAATGAGCTTGTTGGTTTTAATGGTCATGCACAGCAGAACAAGAAATGTATGAACAATTAAAAACAAGTATATGGTTTAGCCAGGCAGGCAGGCAAGCAAGCAAGTAATCTGTCAAAACTTGAAGACCCCCACCTCAGCCCTCACACCTCCAAGTAGAAGGAGGTATTCTATGGTACTCCCTGCACCCAACCCTCCACTCGGGTTAATATTATTCAAATATTTTACAATTCAAACTCATCTGACTGAAAAATCCAATTTAAATACATGGAACAATTGCATTTCAACTCTTTAGGAAGCATATGACCTAATTTAGATGCAAAAACTGTGATTTCCCATGATTATAAAGAAGAAAATTACAGTTTATAAAACTATAATTTTGTTTCAAGCAGACGGCTTGAGAGTGCTCCAGAGGGGAATCTGAGAGCAATGTGCTTCCAACAGGGAGGATATGACAACGGACAGTGAGGAGCCAGTAGGGTGAGGGGGTGACTGGGCACTGTCTGCACCAAGGTGGTATGAGTAGTAGTGTGAAGTGGGTGAACAAAAGTGAAGGGCTAGGGGATGGAGAGGGAAGAAGGGAAGGGAGAGGAGGAGCAGCAGAATTAAGAGGAGAGAGGCAGAACCTGGTTGTGAGCCCGGGTGGAGGGGATGCTCTGCAGGCACCTGAGTGCACACAAACTCTCAGCCACCGAGGAGCAGCCCAGCCAGAGAGAGCGAGGTACAGAGCACTGTGTGAAAGAGAGAGGAAGGGAGGAGGAGAACAAAGTGGACAGGGTGAGGGAGGAGAAAAGGGAGAGCGAAAGACCAGAGATGAGAAGCAAAGGAAAAGTAGGGGGGGTGGTTTAAGAAACCAAAGGGAATGAATGAAGGGATGGATGGATCAATGGATGGGCCGATGGATGAACATGGAAAGGAATTGTGAAGATCAGGACAGAATTTTTAAAAAAATGTAAGGATTCAAAAATAATGGGGGGAAAACAAATAAAATATAGGGTGAAATTGAGAGAAGGTAGGTTTGTAACCATCAAAAGTGAAGAGAGAAGAAAGGAGGAGGTGGGGAACAGTGAAGGGAAAAACCAGTATTAGAGCTACACACATATTGGCACAGTGAGCGCAGGAACACACACCTCTTCACACACAATGTACAGACTGAAACATACACACAGAGGCATCATTACACATGTTCCATATGAGGTTACGTAGAGAGGGAGTGGCAATGTGATTAATTATGAATTACTGATACTAAGTTTTTGCCAGACACCCCACCCGCTGTTCTGCCAACCCCAACTTGGTAAGCGGTTAGTGGAGAGCAATAGGACAAAATTATAAAAACACACACACACACACACACACACACACACACACACACACACTACAGGCAATATTTTAAAAATGGTATCCCGAAAAGAGTGGAGGCCCAAAACAAAATGTGTAACACCTAGTAGATTAATATATATCAATAAGACATGATAAACCTTTATTAGTCCCACAGTGGGAAAATTTGCTAAATTTTCAATGTAATATCATACAATTATATAAATATATTTGATCGTTCTTTGCAAAGAATAGACCTTAGGTTTAAATTTATTACAAGTACATGGACTATATGCAAACAGACGTCAAAATAATATGTCCACATAATGTAATTGCAATTAAGTTGTCTCATTTATGGTTATCCATTGTCCATAAGCACTGACGCAAAACATTTGAGACATTCTTATATAGGCTCCAAATGCCAAGCCTGGCACATTTTATTATTCAAACAGATTTTTTGTTGTACCCAAACGTTTAACATAGCTTGCTTTGTCAGTAAGTTACGATAGAATTGATCTGTTTGAGGAACAGGCGGTAGTTCGGGATTACAGATGTGGAAAATGTATACTTACCACAATTTAATTGTGTCTATTAGTACGTTAATTAACTTAACACATTTGTGCCCTTTCGTATTTGGGTCTGCCTTGAAACCATTTTGACCCCTATTTAATATTAGCTATAAGCATGCTAACTCCAGCCCAGGTGACTAGCTAGAATAGGTACTGTATACTGCAATTTAACAAGAAATGTTTCTTAATCATTTATCCAATGCGAATGTCAGAAGAGATTAAAAGGATTGATTATGGTTTGGGTTCTAACGGAGATTACACCAAGCAAATAAATTAACTGTTTTGGTATGGAAATGGATGTTAAGTGTATTTAGCATTTTCAGCATGCTAAGCTAATTGCTACCTCGCTAATCGTGGTAACGCTACGTGAATGAAAAACCAATACACTTCCTTCTACGCACTTTGAAATGTAAACAGACAGGCACCGTATTGTTAGAGTTTATGTGCGTCCCGTTGTATTCCAGAATCTTTTTTAATGTTCAACATACATATTATAATGTGGGTTATCGTGAAATATACAACATAACACACCATAATTGTACGTGGTTAATCGCATTCTAGCCTGTTAGCTGAGCTAAGCTAAGCTTAGTATCATACAGGGCCCTGTTAAAGTGGCGCAGCGTCACCGCAGTGAACGATACCCCGAGAACCCTCGGCTGTCTTCGGCCGACGACTAAACATCAACCACTTCCTTTCCCGCTGTCGACCAAATTTATCCAAAACAACACGTTCAACACTTGCTGGATGCTTATCTATAAAAAATTTACATCAATCCATCCATTACATGTGACATTTTTAACAAAATGTATCGATAATTTCAGGCCCTCCTTCTAATTTGTGGTCCCCCCTCCTTTCTCCTCAACCTCACCCGACAAGCCGCTATAGCCCATTCCTACCGTCGACTCGACTCTCGGCGCTTCCCGAAATATTAGAGTGATACTGAACACTTCGGATGTTCAGTGTCATAAACGAAACGATCCTTACCATCAGTTCCAACGTTTTATCCTCCATCTCCGGCTCCATGTTGACGATCCCCCCCGACACTCGCAGTGAAAATGGAAACCCAGCCCTGCGTCGGCGGCCCGCAAATGCAGAAACGTCATTCACTTCGCTCAACCACACAGCTTTGGTAGGGCAGTGTCAAAAGGGTGGGTAGAGGATAGGAACACCCATGTAATATTAAACACTATGATTGGGTGGATTTTGTCAAAAGAGGCGTGGTTTCACAGCCTTGCCTATTACTTATTGGCTAACCATGCTACTAAGGCTTCCCCCGGTGACTCCCCCAAACAAAAGGGCAAATGGATGAAGATGCTGTTGCTATCCTGAAGAGGAATACAACAAGACTTAAACTATCATCCGCATAGCTTTGATATGAAAAGCTGCGGGATTGTGTTTATTCAGTGTAATTGTGCGACTAATGGAGATGGCTACTCAAATTCATCTAAATATTTACATTTACATGAATTTTAGGTTGTGTTCTTTCATCTTTGTAATATGTTCAGATGATTTTGCTGAAATGATCCAGTCCACAATAACTGAGGAAAAAGGGACAAGTAAAAATGACACTACATGAAGGCCCTCTTGATGAAGCAAAAGAAATAACTCAATTGCATAATCCTGCAAGTAAAACATGCACTTGAATGATTATGGATTGATGCAAGAGCTGTTTATAGGCTGTGTTTCATAAAATAATTCACAACTCAGTGAGGCAGGCTGAAGTTGAAATTCTTAATTCACCTTTTGTTGACGTGTTCCTTTAAGTGCTAACAGAACTCACAACCGTTATGTTCGGAGGGCACAAAGATCAAGAATTTACAACTCCCGTAACACTTAGGGTCTTCTTGGAGAATTCAAATTCATTAATCTATATCGCTGAAATTATTTCATAATCTTTTTGTTAAAAAAGTATGTTTGGTACATTTACCAAAGCATTCTTTAACATTGACAAACAGTTATTGATTTAATGTCTCCCTTATAATAAATCTGAATTATTAACTCAGAACTAATTACATATCACTAACCGTCCAAATCCATTCAAATAGGTTTGTGTTATACTGGAATTGGGATTCAGACTCATGAAAATTTCAGAATTTACTCATGTCTGAACACATCACCTATAAAGGGAGCACAAGATACTTATCGAAGTGAATATTCAGGAGAACTGGTATCTTTGCTCCCTGCAATGTAAAATGACGTAAAATGAATGATGAACCATGTAGACCATTGAAACTACAGAATCAGTCATACATACTTATATTTTTTTTAAAAATTGTGAATGATAAGGTCAGAAAAGCAGAGACAATCTCTCTTAGAACCAGACAGATATAAGACAGGACACCACAGCAGATGAGGAGGTAGAAATGGTTTTCAGCAGTTCAAATTTAATACTTTGTCCCCCTTTCTCTACAGAAACCCAGGTAAAAAAAATCCCCCACTCTCATAAAATACAACAGCAGCAGTTACCAGTAAAAAAAAAGGAAAAAAAAAAAAAAAAAAGACCATTGAAGGATGAAGAGCGAGATAGGGACACGAAGCAAAGAAAGGAAAATATGTTTTCTATATATGAGGATTGCGTCCAAAGTTCACCTTCATTCTAGATGAGGTTAGGGGCAGAGAGGAATCTGGGGACTTGCTGTTGTGATCATTCAAAATGGAGGGGCAGAAAAAAAAAGGACCAAAAATGAGTCGACTCCAGTCCAACTAGGGGAAGGAACCAGCACTCTAAGGCAGGGATTTATTCAGGAAGGGTTTTCTCCCTCTCTGGATCAAAGAAAATCTCACTCCTCTTCAGCCTTTGTGATGTACTTTGACTTGTGTACAGATGAAATCTTATGTGCAAGTTTGTGTATGCAACAGATAAATTGGAAGGTGTGTCTGTCATATACGTATGTGGTCAATGCAGTTGCAGCTTTCACTTGCTGCAGGAGAGGTGGCATTTTTCTTTCCTTTTTTCCTTCATTCATTCGCTTTTTTTTCTCCCAAAATCAGTCCCCGACTACCTAGTAGTCATTCAAATCAAAGAACTCATCGTCCTCTCCTTGGTACTCCATGCCCTGGAAATCCACCCTGTACCGCAAAATACCTGAGGGAATACAAAGATGAAAGACAAAAAAATGTTATACAATGGCTGGCCATCTTATTCAATGTTGGCTATATTGTGACAAATATATGAAAAAATGAACATAAAACTTATTTTCAGGCTGAATTTGGTTAGGGTTTAAAAAAATGTACCTTGACAAGATTAAAAAAAATTGGCAAATAATGCCTATTTCAAAAAAATGTACTGTATGTTCACATATCAGAATAAAAAAAAGTCTCATATGTGACTAGGAAATCGTGTTGAATAGTTTGATTCATAAAATTATGCTAACAAGATGAATCAAAAAATTGTCAAAAACATGATTCACAAATTTGAAAGTGAGGTTAAACAAGGGCGAAGAAAAAAAGTCCTGGAACACTCCATCCACACTACCTTATCAAAATCTCTATCCACTGGACCAGAAACAAGCCAATCCAACTTGTTTGTATATTCATAAATCCCTTAGCTGCAGCCAAAGTTAAATTAAAAAAATTCTTGATGCTAAAAGTGGTGATTAAAAACTAAACAGTATAAAAAATGAAGAACCATAACTCTGTAAAGATTTTAGTCAACATTGTATGACATTAGGTCCATAATTATTAGCCTGTCACAGTTTTGAAATCATACTGCCTTGGCCATCAATGGCTTGAACCTTGCTGATGGCTGCATAATATGATTTCAGGCAGACTAGCTTGCATGTGGTCTTGCACTCAACACATTTCTTGTCAAGACACTCATAATCTATTCTGATTTATTTTACTACACTTCTTTGAAGTTTCTAGATTAAAAAAATAAAAAAGGCACGGAATGAAAAATGAGAGCCTTAGTATGGTACCTTTTTAAAAATAGTCTCCAGGAAATAAAATATACAAAATCAACTGAAGTAGAAAAAAGTTAATGAAAGAAGCACTGATATACATATTAATATCACTCTCGTCTGATAAACTGTATAATGAACAGAATGCTCACCACCAATGCCTCCAAAGCCCTTAACAAATTGGGACCCTTCCTGGCTCTTGTCTGTGACTATCTCCAATGTGGCTCCAAACTTCTTGTAGTTGTTGGCAAACCACTCCAATAGTGGCATGCTCTCAATCAACTCATGTTCCTGTCCTGTCTAAAAACACAGAGTCAGAAACATGATTCCAATGTTCTTTACAATGTTAGAATCGCGAAGTTTAGTTCTTTGTTTTAAATGCTCACCTCCTTGTCTGTAAAGTGGGATTTGTCTTTCTCCTGCTCTGGCGTTAAGTATAAAGTCTTCTCATCTAAAATTCAAAGGGACAGTGAGAAATTATAGCAAAACATTTGATTCACTATTCTCAGAAATGGTGTGTTGTATTTGGGGTTTTTATACCGTTCTCTGCTCCGTTACTTTCTGCCCCATGCACGCGTAGAATGTAGCGCATGGTGTCTAGGTTCTCATAGACTATGAGGATCTCCACTGCTCCCATCTCCAGAGCTTTGAGGGTATCCTCAACACCAAAACAGTACTTTCCTGTGTCCTGACTGATCTCATCAAAGTACCGTCCTACAGAGGACGACAACCATTTCAAACATCAACCACAACAAAAGCTTTTGTTTCCTGACACTGTTGACAACTAAAACCTGCTGTTCCCATGTCAAAAGAATGACTCACCTATGAGCTTCTTCTCCTGGATGAATTTAACATTGGAGAGAACCTCGGCTGAGAGTTCAATAGCCTGGTTGAAACCATTCTCTCCTCCGTAAGAGATGTCTACAAGCTTAAGAACCTTAGCCTGTAACCTCTGTAGAAAAAACAATCACATGTAGGTAAAACACTACTAACGTGTCCAAAGATGAATTGTCACCATTTCTTTCTCATTCAAACAGAGCAGCTTGAGAACTAAACCCTGACACTGTGATAGAGCAGAGGCAATCAACAAATAGAGTAAACTGTTACAACATATGATTCTGCTACGTGAGAAGAGTTTTACTTTCACTTCATCTTTTAAAGTTTGAGAATATGAAAAGCAGTTAGCTGAAGCACAGTGTCTGACAAATACAACTTAACTTGGGGCATACATTTCATGGAATTCTTTATGCTGAAGAGAATTAATGACACATTATATTTTAGGGCTTTTTAATAAGATTACAGTATGTTCCGCACTATAATGCGCACCTAAAAGCCTTTAATTTTCTCAAAAACCGATAGTGCGCCTTGTAATCCAGTGAGCCTTCTTTGTGAAAAAAAGTTTTGAAATAGGCCATTCATTGAAGGTGCACCTTATAATCACATGCACCTTATAGTCCAGTGCACCTTATACTGCGGAAAATACTTTATTAGAAAGCCATATCAAAAGTGCACAATAAAGTTAAAAAAATATTTAAGTGCCACTATCTTAGATGAATACATTTTTAAAATTTTACAACTTTATTGTACAAATAAAATTCTGAAAAGGTATAGATTGGGGTACTCCTTTTTACAGTTTATTTCAATCTCTACTATGACAAGTGCATCTTTGTGTGTGAAAATATTAAACAGATTTTAAATTGGTTGGCAAGTCATACACATGAATTATTGATAAGTTAAGTAGTTAGAAGGCTGTACCATTTCAGGACTATCAGAACACAGACTTACTGGGTCAAACATGTCAGATTGACTGAGCTCTGTCTTGAAGTCAGCAGAACCAGCCAAGACCATTCCTGCCACATTGACTTTGTCATTGGACACAAAGAGCTGGACAGCTGTTTCAGCTACTTTTCTCACATAGTTGTGTCTCTTCTCCATCCTTAGACGAGCAAAACGCAGAGCAGATTGCCCTCCTCTTCCTGAAGGATGAAACAAACAGTCTTAATGCAAAGTTTCTCGTACGCAAAAAGACAATCTAATAAATTCTAATAGTGCCCCAATGTGGAGTTAAATGTATCAAAATCCAGTATTTTGTGAGTATTGTGGGTCAGTACCGTGTTTCTTGGGTAGGTCCACAGTGAACTTGTGAAGCACCTCCCTGGTGTTTCCCTGCAGTGTGCCAAAAAGTGCCCCACTACCGTCGATCACAATAAAGCCAAACTTACTGTCATCAGATAGCAATGCTGTCAATGCCTATGTTGATTGGGAAATGATAGAAGAAAGCATGTTGAGAAAATCTTCTCTGCAAGAAAAATGTCATTTGTAGGCAAAGAAAATTGAAAGCTCTGACCTCTGTGTGGAACTTGTTGTCACACAGGTACAGGGAGGTGTTGATTGGTTTAAAAGGCTCAAAGTCAATGTTGACTTTCTTCTCCTTGCCTTCCTCTGTCACAATGGTGCCACAATACACAACCAAACCATTGGGTGGCACTGGAAAGATTGGAGAAGGTCAGAGGACATCAGCTTTTGTATCACACACTGAGGGTGTAGTTTCTGAAGGGATAGCTCATATCTTCAAGCATTTTCCTCAAATGTGTGACTGCACATTGTTCTCAGTGTTATTAAAGACCATGAAATTCAATGACTTATTTAAAGAGTTGTCATTGAAATGTTCATTTATTTTTGTGATGTATGGTAATTGTTTTGCATTTTCCACTAAATTCCTCATAACACAGTGTTATACTATGTACAGTTCAAAACCCCCCTTCACTGGCTCACCACAAATATATGTGTTTAAGGAATGATTAAATGTGACTTTTTTTTAAATGCATTGTAATAAAAGCCTGTGCATTCGGTCCTCTATAACAAAACTGGACATAAACTGCAAGTTTTACTGGGATTTATATTGTGAAACATACCCTTGTTATATAATTTTAATCTTTGCTGTACAGAGGTGATAGCCCCGAGCACTGACAGCCTGTTGACTCGACTCTTGATGTTGGAAGCAGTTCCAAACTCATCAGCCAACATTTTGGCCACTCTGGATATCTGGTCCTTCGGAGGGATGATCAGTGAGATCATACTGGTTCCATTACTATAGAGAGACAGAGTATTTAACATTAGAGTTTAGACAAACACAAAGACATACCAAAATAGATGTATATATGTGTGTGTGTGTGTGCAGAATTTACAGAGACAAAATCGGTAAGTTTTAGGGCTGCACTAGTGCAACAGGCTGAACATTTGGTGAATATCTAGGTCACATCATCATGACAATGTCCCTCAAATTATTTCATTGTTTAACAATAGGAAGAGGACATTTTACCAGTTTTTTTCCTCATCTTTAATAAAGGGCTACATCTTGATCTCATTTCATAAACAAGGGACAAATATCCTTGCAAAATATCAATTTGACAAGGAGTGACATGTTAAGGGACAAACATGGATAAGCTAGACACTATTCAAATGCTACCACAAAAACTCATGAATTTCAGTTCCATGCCGTCTATTCATTCTGCATCAAAAGACAAAGCATGCCAGTGCAGGCTACCACCACCACACACACACACACACACACACACACACACACACACAGGTAAGTTCATGAATGTCAACTGTGTGACATGGCAGGCGCGGAGCATAGGAAATGCAAATCATACGCAGTGTTAAGTCCAAGAAGACGAGCTTTTGAACAGCAAGATAAAACTCAGTGTAGCAACACCCTTTTGACAGTGTAGTAGCACCCATTTCACGTGTCATGTTGATATTTCAGGGACATGATGTATAGAGAAATTGATATGAAATTCTTCTTCAGCTGATATGTTTAAATAAGGTAAAGCTTCACCGAACAGTTAGGCTACCATGAGGTAGCATCAACTAATTTAGTACTCTTTAGGGAAACTAGAGACTAAATAATTTACGTGTATGAATGAGAAGCAAACTATATTGAATGTTAAGGAATAATATAAACATTGAACTGAAGGCAAACAGTCCTTCGTTCGTGATTAATGTGGTTTCGTGTTAAAGACACCCATGTCGGCCTCTTTCTACATATGACGTCCGTTAGATAGTCCCAATAGCAACTCGGCTAACATTAACGTGAAGTGAAAGATTTAAGCAGTTTAAGAGACTTAAAACACATCCAACAATAAAAATAGCACATAAAAGATTATCGTAGATCGTTCGAAATACGTACCCATACAAAATGACTCGCTGTTATTTGTTTCCAGTTAGGCTAAATGTGACCGCAGTAGCTTTAGCAATTACCAAGCTAGTAGCAAAAGCTACGGTAAGCTAAGTTAGGCATGCTAAGCTAACCACTCCCAAAGTCGGCCCTACTTTCTGAGCTCCAGCTGTTAGTATGGTCAGCATTCACATCATCGCCCAAAACAGTTACCACAGAACAGTTGACCCGACTACCTTATCGTTACCCAACTCAAGTTAATTCCTTACCCACGGGCTGCTTCCAAACTTTTGATCAGCTTCTTGATTTTCCATATCTCCACGTTCCTGTCCGCCGCGCTGGGGTCGTCCGCCATCTTTCTGCTGTGATCGCTTCAGCACCTGAAGAGATATTAAAAACAAGTCAAAATCACAGATACCACAAATCTAACTGAGGTCAGTCTAATTGGGCTGAATTTTTTCATTCTAAGTAGCTAGTACCTCTCTAGTCTAGGGGCCCAGTGTCAGATAAGGCACCTGGCCAGCGGGCTAACTGGCAGCCGCTCAGACCGCGAGGGAAAGACTTGGCTCCGGATGCCCGTGTCAGTATAGGACGGGGAGAAGAACAAGGCCTGGAGTCTTCCAGGCCCTAGCGCCCTCCCTGTTCCTATCAAATATGACCTACTTCGTCTCTAATCTGATAGAACCCAACAGCAAACACCTCAGAAATAGACTTTATAGCCCAATTAATGGAACTGCTACAGTTCTTACCTCGGACAACGCCGCTCCGCTGTCTATCTGCTGTGCTACGTCAAATCGGTGGTCTGGAGTGACGTTGCTTTCCAGACCGGTTACACTCTCCTCCACACGCTGTGCGTGGTGCTATCGATGGGGCTCACATGTGGGAGGTGGTTAAAATTCTGGCGTTCACTTCCTGGAAACCACATAGAAACCAATGGTAGCTCTTTGTGGATACGCCAATCATAAATATCGGAACAACGATTGGACAGAGGGTAAAAACTTCATCGAAGGTAGGTGGACGTCCTTCTTTGTAGATAAAGGGACTGAAAGATTTGACTTAAACTTACATGTTGCACTTGAGAATGTGCTTAAAAGTAGTCCCTCTTTTCCTCATCTTCTTCTTTCTATAGTCCTTTGTAGCCAAAGGGTTAAATTGTTCTTAGCCCTAAATATAACTACATAATTATATAATACAGTTTACAATACTGTTTTTGTAAGCGACAGTCTTTGGGCACATTGGAAGTATATTTGTCTTAATACAGTATATTCCAACGCCATCAATTGTTTTCAAATCTCTATTGTCTTCACCAAAAGTGTGTGTAAATACGAAAAAGAATTCTAAACTACATATCAAACCACAAGTTCAACTGTTAAGAAACAATATTTTAGTCCTTATGTCAGTGTCTAAACAAAGAACAGGAGACCGTGATTTAGTTGTGTGGAATATTGTACAGAAAATTCAAGTAAACAATTACAACAGGAGTTTTTCAACTTTTCAATGTGCTATTCATGAGCCTGACAGTACACTAATCCAGTTATCTTACACATTGATGTTGAGAATTGTGGCTGAAACCTATATGTATATAGGTACATATAGATAAAGCATTTAAAAAGTTGTAATTCTTTTCCTGTTTAATGAAATATCTATTAGGTCATTTTTGTATTAGAGTGTTTTGTTTTCAATAAATGTAATACTTTCTAGAAATGACCAACCAAGACATGATTAATAAACATTACAAGGTAAATATTAATTTTGTTGTCTCCATAGTTTTAACTATCTGTTGGTACTTGTTTCTGGTATCAGAATCAAGTTGTTTAGACACATTGAGAGTCAAACCTTTATATTGTTCTAGTTTTTAATTTATTCATCTTTATAATAAAGATAAATGAAATTTTGCTTTTCCAAGGTATGGGTCATGGGTTGTGCTGGGCTATCCCAGGGCTGGCTATAGATGAGAAGTGGTGTACATCATAGACAAGCTGCCACTTCATCGCAGTTCCAGACGTAAAGAAATACCCAGCCACGCTCACAGTTACAGACAATTTTGGAGTGACTATGCATGTCTTTGGTGGAGGGAGGAAGCCTGAGAACTCAGAGAGAACCCAGCTAGTCATAGAGAAAGCATGAAAACTGCACAGAAAGGCCCCAGGTGGAAACGAAGCTGGGGCCTTTTTTCTGTGAGGCATCAGCATTACCCACTGTGCCGCTGCACTCCCCCTACTTTTAATTACATCCCGCTTCAAAGTGGTGATGTATTGTGATTTGTCAGTGTTTGTCCGTTCATCTGTTTGTCCGTCCGTTATTTAGTCCACCAAATATCTTCGTAACCATTGCAGATAGTAAAATTAAACAAAAAGCACATTACTCGGGCAGCAGAGGGGATTAAAATGAGATGATGACCTTGACCTTGAGAAAACTAGGTAAAATTTCAACTTTTGTACACTAAGGAACTGGATAAGATAGAAAGACGAGGGAGAAGGCCAGTGTAAGACCATAGATCAAAGATGGTGCCAAATCAGCAACTTGTAAAGGGGATTGCGCCTTGCACAAAGGCACCTCGGTAGTGCTCGGGAGCTGACATCTCCCACTGTCAGCTGTCACTCCAGGTGGCTGGGCGAGAGCAGGAATCGAACTGCCAATCTTGTGATCACCGGACAACCCGCTCTACCGCTGAGCCACTGCCGCCCCCAATATCTACAGAAAGTAATTGCCAGTTTTAATGTGAGCCTATATCACAAGTAAAATGATGAAAAATGTATGGGGAATAGATCACGTGTCTGAAAAGTATGTCTCTTGTCTGAATACTGGTGTTCTGTTTTTCTTTTACATGATACAGCATTGAAAGATTCTGATGCTTATACAAAATTAAACCAACTAGATGGCAGTATTGGTTAAGAAACAAAAAATGACTTTTACAGCATCTCACTAATTTGATGAACCATCTTATCAGGAAATCAGTTGACTGCTTATTCTTTACGTATGAAGTGATTTAACATGCAAAAGACAGATCCTGTCATACTGTACTAATGTTGTCATGTACTTTGCTAGACATTGTAAAATTGTCACCGTTTTGAGAAATGTGGTGGTTACTATCAGGACAAACATCTGTTTTAACAATTATTTAAAAGGCCAAGGGTTAACTCTTTGGGATTTCCTGTCTCTGCTGAAATGGAAAAGTGGGTGACTCTTCCGTTGAAATTGCCTTCAAATCACATACCTTCAAAATATTACAGCACCAACACCAATTCAAATCCATCGCCATCTGTCAACCAGTAGACCTGCAATGATCTGTCACCTGGAAATTATGATGGCAATATGGCATGAGACAGGTCTTGATGTGCTGTAGACCAGAATTTTGCTGACTAGCGTTCCTATGTAATTTTGTTGTCACACATGAGCATTCAGACAAGTACAGACAGAGTTTCACAGGTCTCTGAAGCTAACAAAGAAACAGCTTGCAGCAGTAAGGGACACAACTGATAGTATTCATATTTTCATCAAGACCTTAAACATAATTTTTTAAATGAAAATTGCTGAGTACATTTATTTGTTGTGACAAATCATTCTGCTTTCTATGTAGCAGAAAAACTATAAGATTTTTTTTGTGTATGGAAACCTGTCTTCTACAAAGGATGATTTACACACATCTAAATTACAATACACATATAAAGGAAATGTAACTTCTGACTTCATCGATCACATTTATTTTACTGAAAAAAATGTGCCACACCAAGCCACATGAGAGGGGCTTTAGGATGACGGCAGGCAGGTAAAGTACAGAACATTGACACCCCAGGATAACTTTGCATGTGGCATTGATTGTTTGATAAAGCATAGGTCTTTGAGTATTGACTACTTAGTTTACGACATATACCCATAAGAAACGCTAAATTACCAGTATATTTATCCTATATATGAATGCTTTTTCAAGAATCTCCCAGTGAGTTCTGTAAGACCAAGTGAGCTCTTTCACAACCTTTGCAAATAACGATTGCATAGTCAGTAAAACACTATGTTGTCATGATCGGGTGCAAATGTGTGTGTGTGTGTGTGTGTGTGTGTGTGTGTGTGTGTGTGTGTGTGTGTGTGTGTGTGTGTGTGTGTGTGTGTCTATAGGCAAGTGAGGGACTTATGTAGAGTGTGGCCCAACACAGATGCCACCAGGTTCAACAGGCTGTATTTTCCCATCTGCGACCATCTGCTTAAGTAGAGTTGAAGGGAATGAGAGTTGAGTGAAGGTGGAAGGAGGAACTTTCATGGCTATTCAAGGACATATTCCTGGTTGTCATCACAGACACACGTGAGTCAAGTAAAAAGTCACAAGAAATCAGGACACTTTCCATTTAACCACTTTTGAAAAGACGCTCACAGCTATATACCATTTTTAATAGTTAGTCAGAAACAAATAGAGACAAGCAAATCAGACCTCTGTGATAACTTACTCCCTGATCAACTGCTTTGATGCTGACATGTTAAAACTGTAATTTTTCACTTTCAACTCCAGTTGCTCTTCAGCGGGTGTAGTGCAGCACTCAACCCACTGAAGAAACATTGAAACTCCTCAAAGGGAATTAAACAACGTGTTTTCTCTGCTGACTTGCTAATCCGTGACTCAGTATGTGTCTGTCTCTGGGGCTCACATTCCCTGCCCCCCACTGAAAAAGAGGATCATAATCATCAGCACTCCAATAGCTTGCTTACGAAACTTTTGGCATCTGCCAGCCATCTGCTGTGAGTTTTTGCTTCTGGGATTGCAGTAGTGCAGGGCTTAGTCGAGAGTATTTTCATTCATTTATTTATTGTGTCTCGCAAATGCCAGAGTTGATTTTTTTTTTTCTTCACATCCCTGGTTTGCTTACTGCTCTCCAGACAGACAGAAGGAGATTTGCAAAACTATTTCCTCCTATTAATTATATTAATCAGGAATGGAGAGTTGAGGTTTTCATAAATATTAATGAGGTGAATCATACTGCAAATCCTCACAGACAGCGCAATTAGGAGTGTATCAGTGCAGTGGATTAAGACTGATAACTTCAATTTGGAGGGCAGTTCAGTCTTAATGATGTACTGAAAAGGGGTTAAACTCAAAGGTAATATGGGCAAGCTGGCCTGCCAGACCCGTCGCAGGGCATAATCCAATTGTCTCTCCTGTCTCAGGTGAGTGAGAAGTTTATTCATTAATTTCTTTCTTTTTTGTCAGCAGTCTACATTGAAGGAACAGAGATAATGTAGAAGGAATGTTGAAATAGATACATGTCTGTACCTAATACAGCTGTTTTAGAGAATATACTTCAATAACTAAAGCAAAAACTCATTATTATTTCAATGACTGTTCATTTTGCTCTTACAAGTAGGAGTACAATTAATAAAAGTCATTAGAAGATGAAAAACCCCTTGAAGCCATGCAAAAACATTCCTTCATTCATTTTCCTACTTGCTTCATCTGCTTGCGTGGGTCAAGGGGAGCTGGAGCCTATCCCAGCTGGCATAGGGCGTGAGGTGGGGGACACTCTGGGCGCAATGCCAGTGCACCGCGGAGCTACACAGACACATAAACACACACACACACACACACACACACACACACACACACACACACACACACACACACACACACACACACACACACACACACACACACACACACACACACACACACACACACACACACACACACACACACACTCTCTCTCTCTCTCTCTCCTACGGGCAATTTGGAACGGCCAATTGACCTGAAGTGCATGTTTTCGGAGGTGGGAAGAAGCCAGAGAACCCACACAGACACGGGGAGAAGATGCAAACACCGCACAGAGCGGGACTCGAACCCGGAACCACTTTGCTGTTCGGCAACAGCGCTATTGCGCCACTGTGCCGCCCCTGCAAAAACATTGTGCAACAAATTCATCAAGAGACAACATCCTTTCCATATTTTGTTGAGCATAGAATAAGGTGTCACATGCTATGGAGAAGAGTAACCTTCAAAGTTACCTTAAAACCATGTTTCCATGGAAATGCATCCAGTGAGCATAATTTGTCTCTAGTGCTCTGGATACGATGAATACCCACTCAGATTACCTATAAAATTCAAGTTTCTATGGAAACAGTAAGTAAACAAACAAAAAAACAAACAATCAAACAAAAAGTTATTGAACTCGATATGTTAAAAGGCATAACTTCTTACCATGGTTTATAAACAGAACTTAGAAAAGTTGTGGTGCCTCATATTTGTATCTTGAAAGATGTGGTCCAGACAAACGTGATCAAGCACAGATGACCAGGTATATACCCCATCATTGTTATGTGAGAATAACGGAGACAGACATTTGAAGAACTGTTTAAGATAAAGTAAATGGTTACAGATTAATGCATTTAAACTTTTTTTTGTGTATAGTTTTAACATAAAACTATGCCACAAAGATTACTTGTGACAGTTTGGTTGTTATTGGCCAGAAAAATCAGGGTTTCACAACAGCAAATCCACTACATGCAGTGATTCATGCCACATGCAGCATAATAATAATAAACCACATAAACCAGTCAAATAGTAATATTATATTGGAGTCACCACAATGATAGATTGATAGGCGGCACATGATTGGAGAAGGGGATGAAACACGAGAAAAGGATGGTGGAGGATTGATTTTCTTCACACTGCATTAATCAAATTGACCACAGAAAAGGCATTATCTGTGTAATGGATTTAATATTGCATATTAAATGGAGACAAAGGCGTGGCTGGTGAGCCAAGCTTAATTTGATGGATGATGATCAGAATGATCAAAAGTCCAAGCAATTCGGATGAGATGTACCGCATATGTCTAACAGCATTTAAAACTTGTGTGGCTTGTGTCCAACCTTTGTGTCGTCCTTACATTCTTCACATTCACTTTGTCCCACGGTTCTGAAATAACCTTCCTTCCATACACTCCTGACATAGAGCAGCTTTATTGTATTTTATACTGCAAATTATTCTGCTTTGAGAACCATCATGTCATTCATCACAAACTTTGTAATTTCTTGGTTTTCTCTCCTTCACTGTGCAGAAAGACTTCTTATTCAGAAGATAGTGTTTGTTTTTATTACAACCCAACTGACATAAAAGATTTTTTAATCATAGAAGAGGATTATTCTTAATTATTTATTGCTTTTTATTGCTTAAACCTTTTTTCATTGAAATTGCTTAAACTGCATAGGTGCAAACATTATTCCGTGACAAATTGTTAAAAACTAGTAGAAATGTGCATCATGTAATTTTTCTGTAAAATAGTCAGAAAACCTTCCTAAGGCATTCTTTAATACTAATGAGTAAACAATGATGAAATGTTTTCTGAAATATAGAGCGCAGTCTTTAACCACTGCTCCCGTCCTTAAAATATGTTACATTTACAGCTGATGGCAATGAAATACACCCATCAAAGTTATCAACAACATAATTTAATCAAATAATTGAATGAATGAAATTATTTTTTCATCTAATGTTACTTTAGGTTGAGGGTTGTAGGAAAACAAAAAACATTGCATTTATACACGTAACTTAGCATTTGAAAAAGACAAATCTATACATTTATCCAGTTCTTGTTCACTTCTTGTTTATAGTCTTCAGCATGAAGTACATGGAGATAAGAGATTCCAAAATGGAATTTAACAAAAGCACGAGACATAAAAAAAATTTGAATGAAAAATAGGAAAGTGGTCAGTGATGTTCAATTTATTTGACAAACAAGGTTTATGACTCACTGAAGTCAGCAAAGGATGTCAGTTTGATTTTCTCATATTCAAGGTAATATGTAATGTAGACAATCGTGAAAATATCCATATTTTCTTACTTGAGTAAAGACCATATTTATAGAGTACTTGTATGCAAAGCACTTTACAATTTGCCATTCAACTATTCAAGCACACTTGTGGCCACATACTTGAACCATTTGCAGCAGTTTTGGGGTTCAGTATCTTGTTCAAAGACACTTCAACAAGAGGTAAGTAGAAAGCACTGAACCCAACAGTAAGTGGATGACCTGGTGCAATACTGGAGTAATTCAGCTCAGGAACAACTTCAGAACTTTTAAAACTACGGTTAATTTATGAAACACAATGTATTTGCTGTGGCATGGTGGCGCAGTAGGTAGCGCTGTCGCCGCACAGCAAGGCAGTTCCCGGTTTGCATCCCAGTTTGCATGTTCTCCCTGTGTCTGCATGGGTTCTGTCCAGGTTCTCCGGCTTCCTCCCACTTCCAAAAACATGCACTTCAGATTAATTGCCGGTCTCAAATTTCCCGTAATGTGTGAGTGTGTAGCTCCGCGTGCACCGTAGTGTGTGAGTGTGTAGCTCCGCGTGCACTGACGTGGCGCCCAGACGTTTCACCTGAATCATGCCCTATCCCAGCTGGGATAGGCTCCCTGTGACAGTGGATAAAGTGGTGTAAAGAAATTGGATGGATGGATGCATGGATTGGCCATCAGAAGACTCATCAATTCATGACGAACAAACACATAACTAAAGAAGGTGCTATGGGTTCTTTAATAAAAAGACCCAAAGGCCTTAAATGGGACTCGTGCAGAAAAATGAAGTCAACCACATTCATCCATTCAAAATAGATATAGATACTGGATAGATACTTTTTACTTTGCATTTGTCATTTCCAATTTGTGCAACATCTGCTGTGAGGCTCTGTATTGTCACAATTCACACATTGTGCAAGTAAACATATCTACACTCAACAAAAATATAAAGACAACACTAATCATGATGTCAGATCAGCATCTTGATGTGGCACACCTGTGAGGTGGGATGGATTATCTCAGCAATGCATAAGTGCTCACTATCACACATTTAGACAGATTTGTGAACAATGTTTGAGAGAAATGGTAATATTGTGTATCTGGAATGAATTATAGATCGTTAAGTCCATCTCATGAAAAATGGGAGCAAAAACAAAAGTGTTGCATTTATATTTTTGTTGAGTGTACATGTAGTTGCTTAATATAGAAGCACAAAAGTTAAAAAATCCTCTCCAGTTCTTGCTAAAGGATGGATCACAAATGTAGACTCAACCATTTCCTCATTCATTTGATTTATTTTTACCTTCTTTCCAATTGCAAAATAGGCCAGTCAGCACAGAAGCGTCTCCAGTTGTTTTATTTTATTTGAATTTCACAGCGTCTTTTCAAGAAATCTCATGAGGTGGTATGTTCATTGCCTCTGCTGGTATCGACGGTATGAGAACTTTAATGAAATCCTGCAATACTTAATGCTGCTTTAATGCATCGTTTGCGCGCCTGAGATTTGAGAGAAAATCAACGGAGATTCTCCTTTTGTTAAGATAAAAAAATAAGATTTTATAAATTCTATCGTATGACCCTGGTTTAAGATAACAATTGATCAGAATGAAAGAGATTGAACAACAATGTACTGGGTTATATATTCTAAGCTTAACGCTTTTATACCCTAAAGAGATGAAATGTAAAAACAAGTCTTACAGAGTCTATAGCACAAAGCTCCAAAGAGACAGAATTGAACTTCATTTAAAATTCATTTAAAATCACAGGCGAATGGTATCAAACTCCCTGAAACAATTCCAATTAGTCTTTATCTGTCACAATGGTTTTGAAGAATGTTGAATATCTGTTTTTAAACAATACAAAGGGGGGCAGCAGTGGCTCAGTGGTAGAGCGTGCGGTAGAGCGGGTCGTCCTATGATTCAAGTTTGGTAGTTCGATTTCCGCTCCCGCCAAAACACACTCGGAGTGTGAGCTGACAGTGGGAGGTGTCAGCTCACCTCCAGAGCACTGTCGAGGCTGATCACCATTACCAGATTACTTGAAGATGACTTATTGAGAACAACCAAACAAAAACACAACTTTATCACCATGTCCAACAATTCTCTTTCTCCAGTGGGCAAGATTTATGTTGGCAACAGTCTGCAGTGCAATGAAGTCACAGAACTGGAAAAAGCATCTTAACTCTTTCTGCGTTTTTGTGAATTTCTTCCTCATTCATTTTTTAAGATTCTCAAGATGGAAGATAGGCATTTCACAGATGGTAGTTGGACAGTGTAACACCAACACTGTCAGCTCCTAAAAGACTCAGTACTGAACTAAAGGGGAGAGTTAATGTTTGATAGAGAAACACCAAACTGTATTCAGCCTTCCTGGGTGACACATACAAACATATTTATGACAGTTAGTAAAAAACCACAGAACAATTTATGGCATCACAGAATGAATCCAGTGAATGTTACCATGACACACAGAGATAGAGAAGGAAAGAAAAGAGAATAATAATGTATAGAGAAAATGAAATTTGTGTCACAAGATGTGATGTGACATTAGTTTGTTTGAAATTGACAAAATTTGCTGTTTAAACATAAAATGAAAGCCTGTTCTGTGTTAATTTAGCGACCTTGAGTTTTTGCATCCAATTGCATTGCCAAAAATCTGCTTTGTGGTAACATAAACTCCCGGTTTCATATTGCAGAGTTAAATTAAAACATCTATTCCCTCTTGGCTCCTCAGGGAGGGGTTCCAGCTTGGAGAGACCTCAGCATAGACCCAGGACCAGGTGGAGGGATTATATCTCTCAACACTGACTTGGGAACACCTTGGGATCCCCCAGTCAGAGCTGGTGGATGTGGTCGGGGAAAGGGAATTTTGGGGCACCCTGTTAAAGCTGCTGCCCCTGCAATCCTACTATGGATGAGCGGATGAAGATGAATGGATGGATAGAAGTTGAGATAAAACCAGAATTGTTTACATATACTGTATTACATAAATGAGGTGCCTTTCCACTCAGGCACGACCAGACTGAATTCTCATATTTGGGCAAACATATTTTTATCGAAATAGCTGAAAAAAATAGACTATACCTGCAATAGGACCAATCTGCTGCATACTGCTCCGGCACAGCACAGCCAAAGTAAATATGTGAAAAGAACAATAACAGAAAATTCACTAATGAATACATTCACCCAATGAATTGCCATGGACAGCAGGCTCATTAACATTTTTTGAAAACCAGGGGCTTTAATGCATTACCCAGAGATTGCCTCAGGAAATCCATCATAACATCCATCTTCAAGGAAAACTGATTCACTGATTGTATGTAGCATTTACACGAGCCTTTGGGTGAGATTTGCAAAGAATTTTCAGTAAAGTTGTTTTCATTTACTTTGTCACAGATGTCACTTTAAAACTTTGTTTGATTGATAATTAAGTTTGTAAATTATTTTGGATATTTTGAGGAAAAAACATCACAAATAAGCTGAGATGTAACAAAAATATTTAATAAGGAAATCATTCCTGTAAGTATTCTAAGTTCACAAATAAATATTAATATTTTAAGCTGCAGTTAATCATGACTAATCACAAAATATTATTGTGATTAAAATCGTGGTGTGGCCTATTAAAAATGGACCCATGAGAGATTTACATGGGTCGATTTTTGTTGCTTCACACCACAAAATTTCCCTCGGGATTAATGAAATTGTCTGTTTGTCTGTTACTCTATCTATCACTCTATCACTCTATCTATCACTCTATCTATCACTCTATCTATCTATCTATCTATCTATCTATCTATCTATCTATCTATCTATCTATCTATCTATCTATCTATCTATCTATCTATCTATCTATCTATCTATCTATCTATCTATCTATCTATCTATCTATCTATCTATCTATCTATCTATCTATCTAAACATAATAATGAGTGCGTGCTGTAAATACACAAAATTTTAGGAATATGCAGAATGTCACGTACAGATAAGGACATTGTGAAGAAGGTTGTGGATTCTGTATCTGAAAAAGTTCTAGATGGAAAATAAAGATATGTGCTGAGAGAAAATTGCAGTAAATCTCTATTCCAACAGTCAGCAGCCATGTGAAGAGATGAAGATGTGTTTATGTGACTCTTGTTTTGAAAGGACTTGGTTTGTTTTCCTGTGGAGAGTTTTCCTTGCTTTCTGTTGCAAGTTGGATGTGGCTGGGCAATCGAGGGACAGCACATCATCTACCTCCACATCTGCCACCTATCTGTCATCAACACTCTTCTTCTTATTCTCGTCCAACCTCTTCCCCGACGTGAGTTGATAGTAGTACAGCTCACTTGTGTCTCCTCGACGCTTTTGTCTGCTCCAGCGCCCAGACTTGCTTTTGTATCCTGTTCCAGAACTTCTGATCCCAGACTCTGGAGTTTAGCTCTATCCGTGTTGTTACATCCTTTACTAGCTGCTAGCTTGTCCACAACAAAATTATTTTATTATTATTATTTTATTACACCTTTCTTTGGCCTCAGCTCCACTTTTGGGTCCTCTCTTTGTGCTTGTTGATTACGATTTTAGATAGATAGATAGATAGATAGATAGATAGATAGATAGATAGATAGATAGATAGATAGATAGATAGATAGATAGATAGATAGATAGATAGATAGATAGATAGATAGATAGATAGATAGATAGATAGATAGATAGATAGATACATTAATAATTCCAGAGGAAATTGCACATATCCACTGCTCAGTCAAACACGAGGAAAAAAACAAAACAAAACAGAACATACCACAAGACAGACACTACACTAACAGACACATGCAGCATTAACAGTACATATACTAAAAAAAAATAAAAATATAAAATATAAACAGTATAAAATTAAATTAAATTAAATCCATTTAACCACGTGCTGTCCTCGCCACCTTCCCCCCCGCTCCTCCTGAGAGAGTCATTGTAACCCCTGTGGAAGTGCCCGTCGGAAATCCAGCACCATCTCCTTTGTCTTGGAGACGTTGAGCTGGAGCTGGTTCTGTTGGCACCACTCCACGAAGTCAGCCACCGATGCCCTGTACTCCCCCTCATCACCCTCCCGGATACATGCCACAATCGCAGTGTCATCGGAGTACTTCTGTATGTGGCATGTATCCGAGTTGTGCTTGAAGTCCGATGTGTAGAGGGTGAAGAGAATGGGGGAGAGCACGGTCCCCTGTGGCGCCCCCGTGCTACTGGTCACCATAGAAGAAAAACAGTAGAATTTACAGGAGAATTATCGTAGGACACACAGTTCTAACATTTTGCAGCTTTTGCAGTTGAGCAATCAGCTGATATTAGCGACAAGCCTTTTCAGATTTCACCATGCAGCGAAGAAAGACCTGAGGATGTCCACTGGTGCCGTACCATTTAGATCACACATCAGAGCGAAAAGCAATGTTCTGGCATTTAAAGAAATGCTATCACAGAGAGGAATTACTCTGAGGGATGTTGTGTCCATTACCAATGATAGTGCTCCTGCCATAATAGAAGAAAAACAAACAGTGACTTGAATGACAGAAGATAATCCAGACCTCTAATCATGACAATGTATCTTGCACTAAGCATAAACTGTAGTACAGTGTAGAGGAAAATGAAAACCTCAACGAACCACGGCAATCTTCTCAAAAATGTTTGTTCTTGTTGACTGATTAAAGTTTATGTAGAAAGTTTGAATTTTTTTGTTTTTTAACTTTTGAATGATTTTAAAAAGAGAGATAACCTATGTAAATGAGAGCAAGATGTGATATTTACATCGTTTTTAAAAATAAGATGTTGGTGCATTCATTTTTAAGTTCAATGCAAACTCAGTGAGTCCTTTATGTACTTCTCCTCAAGATAAAGGTTTTAATGGACTGAAAACGGTTATTTAAAATGCAAATTTAGGGATGGAGGATTAAATTGTAAGGTTATGTAAGTCTTTGATTTTTTTAAACACAATGTGAACTAAACTGACTCTATCAACAGTAGCAAATGAGACAAACCTTGAGAGTGTGGATTGAGACATTTTACTTCTTCACACATAAAAAAGCATCTCTGCAGATTTTCTCAAAAATCACAAACATGCATACACTACAAGAACAGGAAATAATGTTTTAGTGGACACTACATGATTTCATGACGATTTCCATGTCCAAGAGAGCACAAGATGCTTCACAATGGGTTGTCAGCCTTTTTGTGAGAAGTTTCATTTTGCTTTGCAGCATTATCAGGATGTCTCTCCTACTGGACATAGGGCCAATTATCCAGATTTATACTCCAGAAAATGACACATATTATGGAAAGTAAAACTGGATCAGCTCATGCCTCACTTTTCACACAGAAAATCTAGGCTGAAGGTCAATAATGACCAAGTTCCAAGTCTGCTTTCCCCCTTTGAAGTAAAGCATGCTGAAATCAACAAGTCTCCTGAAGTAAGAAAGTACAAACCACACAGAAAGGATTCAAACGCGGAACCTTCATGCTGTTAGGCCAAAGCTCTACTCACTGTGCCATACTGCCAGTATTAAAATAAAAATATTATTACTGCTTAACAAACCCCATTTAGATGATTGTAACTTGACCTTTGGATTTTAATTTTTTGCCTTTCTTACCTTGTTTATCCCCACTACTCTGACATTGTCTCTGGAGTACAAACGTTTCACTTTTGCTTCAACTCCAAGTTCCCTAAAGAATGTCCTGTTTTGGATGGTTTGAGATTGTGGAAATAAATTCAAGTCAAATTATCTTCACCACAATCCCACCAATCCCCACTGTTCAAAACTCATTCGGGTCTGAATCTTTCATTGCTTCTCCTCTTAAACTCTGCTTGTAACTCATCACCCCCTACCAACTTCATCATTCTGTCAGACCCTCAGACACATGCTTTTGTAAGAAGTAAGCACCACCACTCATTGTTTGAGCGTCCTTCACAGGGGTTGAAGAATGATTTAAGTGCAGGTTATACTTGTTCAGATAAGTTCTCAGGTTTGATTGGTCCAGCAGGAGGCTAATATCTAGTTAATGTTAAAAAGTTGCTTGTTGGACTTTCTTCCACACAATCTAGAGTTCTTGGTTGAGCAAGACAATGGTGTCAAAAAAATCACAAGATCAGTTACAACCAGAGAGTGGAGTTGGACTGATGTCAACATTTTAAAAACATTTTGATATCAAGCCTACAGACATGTCATCGTGTTCCACCTTCACCTCATAATTGTAGATGTTGTAGTTAGAGTAGCATTTTTAGAAACTTAAATTGTTTTTTCTAACAACTATCCATTTTGTCTAAGTCACATTATATACATTATTGTTCAGGTTATATGTCGCCAAAAATCAAGACATTGAATAGATAAACTTCCAGGAATATGATTTAGCATCCAGTCATGTTTTGTGTTGTTTGCATAGGCGTCCAATAATTAGACCAAAGATCACTTAAAGGTATGTATTCAAAAAAGATTTAGAAGACAGACTACCATTATTGTACCTACTTTTAGCGTTATTGCTGTGGGATCAAGCTTTTGTAAGGTTGAGACTGTTTACACTGCATCGTCTTTATGTAAGTCAGTTATTATCCCATGTGGGCACCTAGTGTGTGGTTTGACAGTGTCTTGTTCTATGAATGGTAGATTAAACAGTAACCATTGTTCTCTGAGTGAGGAGGTTGTCTCTTGACCCAGTTACATATTTTATATGTACAGGGATTTGGTCCCAGCTGACAGATGATGTGGATAATTCTGTAGGACACGCCAGCTGTGCTGGCACACACACCATCCATACAGGACACTGGTATGCATCATCACACCAGTGATTTTCTTAGATTGACAGTTGGTTAAGTGTGACCTGAATGTGAAGAGGTTGTCTCTTCAATAATAGAACGATGGTTACAACAGCACCTACAGCACTTATTGTATCAAGACTATTTCTCCATGAACTTGCACATTCCATACTGATGGTTAAGAAAATACCGTAAAACCCTTGAGATGAAATCACCTCATAGCCCAAGAGATCCTCAGAACACAAGTGTATAGCAGCAAACAATACACAAGCCAAAGATATTACAAACAGAACTCTCCTAGTTTCCCTAACAGAGGCCTTTTCCACCAGAGCCTTATCAAGTTGGTGCCAGTGTTACTGTCCACCTTGCCCTTCCTTTGGTACTGTCAAAGACTGACCACTTAAAGTCTATCCTTAAATAAAGACACAGGTGAACAGGTGATTCTGGGGTCTGGGTCTTTTTGCCTGCCATTATCATTGTTGAAAGGATGCCACTCAAAAAATGTTGTGCATGATCTTAACCAACTTCTGTGTAAGTTAAGGTCATGCATGCAAGTCATCCCTCCATTGTTGAGAATAATTCCACACAGTATGATGCTGTATCTCTGCAGTGCATTGGCGTCGCGCCCGGAGTTTGGCCCAACTCACGCCCTAAACCAGCTTGGATAGGCACCAGCTCCCTGTGACCCGCGCAAGCGGATGAAGCGGTCAGGAAAATGAATGAATGAATGAATGATGCTGTGTCTATACAGCACTTACGATACACAGTTTTGGTAAGTGTACACTGGAATCATCTGCTGATTACGTGCCTTTATGAATAGGTATGATATCTTTGGAGTGTTTCTGTTCATGTTTTAATATTTGAGTTTGTGTGCTGGGCCCAGACTGTTCTTTTAAAACCTTTAATCTGTAAAAATTCAATTGGAGGTTTTCCTATATGAATGGAATAAGTGAATGGCCAGATGTGGCACTACAATTCTTTTCTGTGTTCTGCTTGTCTCACATGTAAACACGGACGTTACCTCACCCGCGAAACAAGAGAGACTCCCCTTGGCCAATTAATCTCTGTTACCAGGCTTGAAAGAATCAACATGAAAGTGTGCCTTTGCCACATATCAACACAGTGCTTTGTGCTATTTTTATTACAGCGGTTTTTCACTGCTTGGTGTATAAACAGAGAGGTGCTACACAGAAGCATGCTTCTATTTCACTAGCGCCACATCACTGCAGGCAACAATAACACCAATTCATAACATGATTATTTCTCATTTTTTTGGGACTATGGCCATGAGCATACTCAACAGTTTCCCATATATACAATTAACAATTCTGATCAAGACTGAAGGCACGTCAGATAGATTCTACAATACTAGATACAAGCTGGATTTGCCCTACATGCAGTCACCAATGGTCTGCACTATAGAAATGTGTATTATACCTTCACTGTGATCTACACCATGGTTTCCTCAATCAAGGTCTCACCGATATTCATACAAAGTCTGATATTCATGACACCAACCTGCATGTGGCAGAAAAATATGACAATATGATCTGAAATGTTTACTGATTTTTTACTTTCAGTCCTTCTCCTTCTGCTCATAACATGTCCTACAGAATCATCTGTGTCCTCTGTCAGGTGGGAATGGAAACCCCGTAAAGTACATTTGGACCTTTCACGTGGACTTGTAACAGATTAAATATCAACTGTAAACACACACACA
Organism: Antennarius striatus; assembly: GCF_040054535.1. NCBI lineage: Eukaryota > Metazoa > Chordata > Actinopteri > Lophiiformes > Antennariidae > Antennarius > Antennarius striatus. The sequence goes on from NC_090785.1 coordinate 11,608,122, forward strand.
CACACACACACACACACACACACACACACACACACACACACACACACACACACACACACACACACACACACACACACACACACACACACACACACACACACCTCCATTTTCCCTTCATTATACATTCAGATGATGTGCTACGGTTTTAAACTAACATAAGATGTGTACCCCAATTTAGCTTCAAGTGTAATCCTTAATGTGAGTAGCATGAACACTAGGGGGCAGTAAATTATATTCTTTCATGCAGGACTTGCAGTGAGTAACAAGGGAGACATAAAAAATAAAGACAAATCTGTGAAAACTAAACAGATGTTTTTTCCTCTTCTTTCCCTTTTCAAATGAAGTCTCCTATGTAGCAACAAAGCCTCACAATGGTTTTCAAAGTCATGAATCTTACCACAGAAACACAGGCCTAAGATTATATACAGTATATGTATATATTTGAATTGAGTGTCAGGTTGTATGAATCTCTCCATTGATCATTAGCACAAATTGATGAGCAGAGTTAACATCATGTGTATATTTGATTTTGCAGCATAATAACAGTCAGCTTACCTTAACTGTGGTGTCAGAGAAAGTGAAAATGCATATAACAGATAAGGATGGATAGCATCTCTCTAGGGCAGACATTGGGTAGAGCTGTTGCCTTTTTTGTTGAGATTTGCATGTTCTCCTTATGCCTGCATGGGCTCTGTCTACACTCTCCAGTTTCTTCCCACCACCAAAAACATGCAACTTAAGTAAAATGGTTACTTGAAATTGACTGGTAGGTATGACTGTGAGTGTGAATGGGGATTTGTTTTTCTGTGTGGCCCTGTAATGACCTGGTGACTAACCCTGGCTGTAATGGCCCCGCTGTAGTCAGCTGAAATGGGCTCCAGCGTAAACCTGTGACCTGGAATTGGATAAGATGAAGATGAGATGATCACTGATCTTCTCATCTCCGAGAAAACATCTCTCTACCTACCAGCCAATTTCATTTTGTTCTGACTCAAAAATTCAGTATGTCTTCTTCACTTCACAATTCCCCTACTTTTTCCATTTTCTTCTTTTGACAGGCTTTAGTATTTGGACACAAGCGTAATTTGTTCACTTTGACACAGACTCCACTCTTGCCTTCTCAAATTCTACTGCTGCTCTGACTTCTCTTTCTCCATCTTTACCTCTCCAATGTCTGAAAGCATTGCAGCATTGATCACAATAAGTTCGAAGGAAACCTCCTTTTTGTTTCACTTGAGGAGATGCAAATCATTTTGGACAGGAATGGCACTGTTGCCTATAATCAAGTTTTCTTTCTTTTTTTCCACAATGCATTGAGGCAGAAACCTGCAGCAGAAAACAGCTCATTGGGAGGTGCACACACAGAAGCACACTACACAAAGAGATATCCTGTCCTGTTAACTGTTTCTTTGAGTAACACAGCAGGGTCAGGTTGCATTAAAGACACTAGAGTTGGACACACAACTGACATCAAAATTGATACACAGTGAACAACACATTCAGAGGTGCAGAGAGTTTAGTGGTCAAGAGAGGTCCCCGTGAAGGGAGAAATTCACTTTTTCAGATAGAGAAGCAGTAAAAATGTTTAGATCACCCATCCATCCTTTACGCTGAGGTGTCAGCATCAAATATAAGTATGGTGCAGAGAAAAGTAGAGGGGGGATGAAATTGAGATGGATTGAGCAATAAAGAGAGGGAGAAGAAAATGGGAAAAGTGAGAACGACTGGAACAGAGGGCAGTTCTGGGGATGTAATTTGCAGACCACTGTAGTGTAATATACTAATAGTACAGGTCTATTATGATTTTGTAGCAATGGTAGATAATGTTTGTAGAGAATTTATGATTTTGTTTTAGGTTTTTTTCTATTTGTGAACCCATATTTGTAACAGATGGTTAATTTTAACTAGATAGCGAGCTTGGTACCTCCCGAATCTGGCCAACAGCTGACACCTCATATTTTTTGTCAACCTTATTGCATAGTCTCTCCTGTGGCAGGAATAGAATAATATTGGCTCCTATAATAGTGGGGAGCCCTTAGTTTACACATGCGATGCTCCACACAATGTACACATTCATTGAGTAAAATAAGAAAATAATACACGTACCTGTAAATCCGTCAGTTTTTTCACATTCAGTGTGTGGTGTTGTCAAAGAACAGTAGGTTAAAGCGTCACTTTCCAGACCTCATTTGTACAATGAAAAGGCTTTTGGTATTTTGCAACACAGATATATTAAGTAAATATATTAGAGAAAGAGCATTAGAATGTAAAAGTGGACCGACATAAGGATGCAGGGGAAAGTCATGAATGGATTGGATATGGACTGAGAAATGAGGCTGTGTGTTTTACAACTCAGGGCTACACATGGACCCAGGAGGAAACCATTAAACACAGGATCATGGCCTGGGAATTACCCTTCTGCCTTTCCCTCCTCAGTTTTTTGCTCCATCTTCCTCAGTCCTGTGTGTGTCGTCAAGTGTTGATTAACATGATTCAACAGGGAATGAAAACATACGAATAAAATATTTCTTACTCCCCTCCTATTTTTATCCACATCCACAGAGACTGCCAATAATTTGGGTCAAGTTGAAAGTTAGTTCCAGCATTTTTGACTATAGGCTACCTGTAAGAAAACTCACAACATGCTTGTTATTTCATATCTTTTATAATTTCTGTAGAGATGGAAACACGAACCCCACCCCCCAACAAATCATACACTGTCTATATCTTTAATAGAGAACAAAAAATTTAAGTGTTAAAAAAGTTTCCTATTTAAAAAAAAACAAAAACATGGTTATTGCTTCTCCATCAACCAAGTCTTTCATTTATTTTTGATAAAAATACTGAATGACAAATGAAAATATCTCACAAAGTCAAAAGGTTGATAGTTCTTCCTTACATTTTCCGTAATTGACAATAATGGTCAAAAAGCAGGATCTTTCAATGTGAAAAAAAGTACAACAATCCCTGCATCACACATATCCACTCCAAAACTGAATTGCTTCATCCTTGCTTCCTGCCTGCCTTTGCACAAATTTTCAACAAAAAGTACTCTGTACATATTAGAGAAAAATTACCCCACAAAAAGAAAAAACAAAAAAACACCCATATCTGGCAGTGCTGAAGAAAGTGAAATTCCTGGATCCAACCCCTTTCTCTGGATCCGTTCCAACAAGTTGATGGGTTCTTCCTTGCCACCTGTCCAACTCTCCATACAAACTATTACGAACATTTATTCAGCTTTTTTTTTTTTTTGTTATCCTCAAACTGGCCTAAAAAAATAAAAAAACAAAACGAAACAAAAACAAAACAACAAATTGACCACTGGGGGAAAATGTAGACACATAAATAATGCAATCTTACTAAACAGATAACAGATCAGTACATTTCATCTGACTATCTTCCTCTGCAGGCCTTCTCCGGTGAAAGTAAATGCTTAGGACGTGGACTTTTGATCAGGAAGCGTCGGCTAAAAACATTTGATGGGGCTTGGCATGGTGGCACAGTGAGTAGCGCTGTTACCTCACAGCAAGAAGGTTCTGGATTTGTGTCTTTTCTGTGAGGACTATATACTGTATATTCAGCCAATGTCTGCATGGGTTCTTTCCTCCCACCTCCAAAAACATGCAATTTAGGTAAAATGAATGGTTCTAAATTTACCTTATGTGTGAGTGTATACGTGAATGGTTGTCTTTCGAGTGTTTCCGCAATGCACTGGCAATGCGTCTGGGAGTGTATTCTGATTCCCACCTGTAGTCAGGTGGGACAGGCTCCAGCTGACCTGTGACAAGCAAAGCAGAAGACGTGGCTACAGATGAGACAATTACTGTCCTTTCATCTACAAGAAAATGGATGGATGGACATTGATTGACGGGTTTCCTGGCATTCTTCCTTATCACCTACAGACATGTGCATTATTCACCCATCTATTATCCATCCATCCATTTTCTTGTATATGACAGTAAAAAATAAATAAATAAGAAATAATGATGAAATAAAATTATTTTCAAGTTTTTATTGATTTTCTTTTTGAATCCAATCAATGTCCAATGCCAGCTTTCCATTCCAACATTAAATAAGCTACTCTGTTTGGCTCATAAATTTAAGAAATCTGTTTCTAATGCCAATGTCTCACAAGCCATGAAACTCACGGCACATCACTGCATACAAATATACCAATATGTGTGAGAACCAAAATAGAAAAGAAAAGAAAACCAGAGAGGCATCCTCTTCCTATTACAGACCCGTGGAGCAGTAAATGAAGGTAAACTGGTTAAATATCTGCTCTTTACAGCAGCATTCTATCTGGATGAACACTTATAGTGCTTTACAACACAAGTCAGTTTTTAATCATTCACGAACATTCAAATTGTGGCGACACGTTGGTTGTTCTGAGCTGAACTTTGTGGCAAACAGTTACACAGAGGAAGCAGTTGAAGAGACTCTGCTCTGTGAGGGAGACAATGACAAAGCTATTTAACTTTTTTGTAGCACACATACAGTATATTATATTACATGAACAATACTACATAAGATGACAGTGAGTGGAAAAGGGATCGTTGGCAGCGAATATGATTGCCAGCAGCTTAGCAATACAATAAAGGTACTGTATATAAGAGGTGTGCTGATGAATATTATAAGTGAATCGTAATCTATGCAAGTTGCCTACACAGGTATGTAACTCACAAGGTGAAGGAAACATTAATCAAGGCCAGATTGGTTGACTATCTTCAATGAGCAGATGAGTTCAGTTATGCAGACACCCTTAAACATATTCAAGTCTACTGACAGTCTATTATTCACTGCAGCACAAACTTGATGCAATACAAAAAGGAGTGTGGACTACTTTAGAAGGTAATTTGGTCGTACAAATCTCATTTCAAGTAGATGAGTGGTAAGAAATTGTTTTTACTTGCTGGAGAAAAAGAAATCCAATTACACAATCCCTCCAAGAAGAATAATGAGAAGTGAGATGTGAATTCTGCCTGGGAGGAGCTGCTGGTGTGTTTTATATACACAAGCAGGCTTTACACAAAATGCTTACAGCACATATCACTTCCAGAATTTCTCACTTTAATCTGTAATTTGTAGCCCATCACTTCATAATATTTCTTAATGATAGTTGTTGACAAGAGAATGCTGTTTACATTATATTGAACTGAAAGTAGGGAATGCAAAATAGTTATTCACTGCTACTGCATCTCCCAAAATGCATCACATCATGCACAGTATGCAGAGGGTGTCTTTTCATTTGTTTGTGTTTGTATATTAGGAAGTATCTGGAAACTTGTGTGAGATTTTTTGTGCATGAGTGCATGTATGTTTGTGAATGTGTGGGAGAACCCCAAAGGTACCAGTTTTATCATGCACAGATAAATTGCCATTACTGCTGAATTTGATTGAGTTGGACTGTTAGGCCTTTGTGAATATGAGCTCTACTGAGTTGAGTTGGGTTAAGCAAACATGCTCACACAGATGATAGCATGTGTATTTTCTTGACATATATTTTACCTCTCCTCTACTTAACAATGGCTAATTGCATGAGGTCCATGTCACATATTAGCCATGCCTGTTTGCCTCAGTGTATTCCAAGTTACAATCAAACCTTGGTTTTCAAAAGCTTTAGACATCAAACAAATCGGAATTCGACCAAAAAATTCTGAATTGTTTTGTCTTAGATGTCTAACAAAATGTAGAAGTCCAACGCGAAACAAACGCCTTTTTTGGGCGACTGTGTCTCAGTGGTATCGCGGGTCGTCCAATGATTTAAGATCGGTGGTTCGATTCCCGCTCCCGCCGTGTCATTTGTCGTTGTGTCCTTGGGCAAGACTCTTTACCCTCCTGGCCTCCAGTGGGGTACTGGATGTGAATGTGTGTCATTGTTATGCTGGTGGTCGGAGGAGCCGTAGGCGCAGATTGGCAGCCATGCCTCCATCAGTCTGCAGCTGTGGCTACACACATAGTCTACCATCACCAAGTATGAATGAGGGATGAATGAATAATGGATCCAATGTGAAGCGTCTTTGAGTGTCCGGAAAAGCGCTATATAAATATAATCCATTATTATTATTATTATTATTATTATTATTATTATTATTATTATTATTATTATTATTATTATTATTATTATTATTATTATTATTATTATTATTATTATTATTTCTTGCCGCCAAACGCGAGAAAAGGCGAGAAAAGTCGAGAGAAAATGTGACGGTAATGTGCTTTTTATTTTAGTTTACTGTATTCAATAATTTTTCACTTAATTTGCGTTCCATTGCCTATGGTGCGAGTTACGGTACCATAAAATTCTGTCTAAAAGACGACGGTAACTCGTACCTTAGGCTAACCAGATTACGTCGATGCTTTTTTTTTCTTTCTTTCCTCCTTTCTCGTGTTTGCTTCTTTGTAGTGTCTTGGAACGGATTAAGACCATTTACATTATTTATAATGGGAAAAATGTATTTGGAATTCCAACAAATCGGTATTCGAACAGCCCTCTAGAACGAAACCGAAGTTTGCCTGTACATGCCCCAGCCATTTCATAGTGATCCCACTGTTGCAATTGCAACAGTGGGATCACAGTTCAGAGTATTAAATCTCTGAACTGCATCCTTAATGTCCCTTCCTCCTTTCTGCTTGTAGGCAGTTCTATCCCTGAACTACCTCAACTGTAGTCAGACACTTGCAACTGAAATAAATTGGTAGTGTTTTTAAAAGCAATTATGTGAATTCAATGGATTTCCCGGTAGCCTCTGAAATACAAAAGCACAGCATAAGTATGTGATACACCTGCCCGCGAAGCAACACAAGACGATGAGTTGGTACACACTGAGAACAAGGATACATTATTATTATGGAAATTCAAACATTTTTAAATTTAAAGAAGAAAAAAAGAGAATGCAACATCACTGTTCTTTGCAGCTTCTTCTTGCCAGAAGAAAAGACGTGTTATTGCCCAAACACTGATTTCAAACTTACAGAAATATCTAAGAATAAGTTATCAGGTTCAGGTTGTTTGCTTATTTATTGTCTACTTTGGCTACTCCACTACATGCTTCCCTACTCATTCATTATTGTCCAGTATCTGAAAACTGTTATTTGCAAACTCTGGAATTATTTCTGGCATTAGCAGTATCTAGACAATGCATTCATTTCCATATTGAAATGTATTTTGTGATTGGCTGCGGAGTTTGTATGTTCTCACCCCGTCTGCATGAGAGACTATCCATTTTCTAACAGAAAATTGTAGCATCCATTTCTGTTTCATAAAACATAGTCAACTACTGTATGAACTGATTGTAAATTCACCATTTCGGTCTGGTCAAGGGGTCATTGCACACTCCCCACACATTTGGTTGGCAATCACTTAGTGCATCACTGCTACAGTCTATCCTGTCCACTTACGCATCAGGAAAATGAAGCAGACAAATACATTGGAGAAATATTTCAAGAGAATATTGCCACACCAGCTAAGTGTATAGAATGTGAACTTAATTTGCAACTCCGATGTACTGGTCACTAGTAACTTAAAATATTTTCTATGAAGATGTTCTTAAAGAAATTTAAAAGTCTTCTTCAACATCAGCAGATCTTTTCACATTAGTCCATAGTGCTGCTCTCAAAAGTACAACACTACTTCCAGTTGATTGAAGAGAGAAAGGGTGGAAGACGTTTCAGAAATAGAGAATAAAACATCATCTCTATTTACGCGGAGGTTCTGCTAGACAGTCCTTGCAAAAGACTAATGGTGACACCAATGTTTTGAGACTGGACCAGGTAATGGTGCTATATTGCTGACAGAGTGTGTTATCTTTGATACTGTGGTGGTATTCCAGAAGTACAAGAAGTATGATGTGAAAAAAACCCCAACAACAACAAGTGTTTGTACGACAGCATGTGTCCTTCATTTCTGTGTCATGCTCGATACACAGATGTTCATTTGGCTATCTTGGTATTGAGGCATAGAAGGAAAACTTTCCCATCTTGAGTATTGTTGTGTGAAAGAGGCTGGACATAGATATGAACAACTGTAAATGGTGAAATAACGCTTACAATGCTTTGCCCACTTTGTGTTTATAAGTGTATAGATGCAAACTTTACAAGAAGAAAACAACCCAATGGGACCTAATGGTCCATTTGAGAGCCACAGCTGGTGTCTGGTGATATCTACTTTCTGACCTGTTCCACACAATGCTACTGCTTACATCCTATCCAGTCTATTACTTTTAAAGTACAGTAATAAAGTATCCATCCATACATCCATACATCCATCTATCTAATTAGCCAGAGACTCAGACCTGATATTGTTTCCCTTGATTGTACCTTAATCACATAATCTCCTGTTTTCTCTATGAATCTCTTCACACTATCCTGGTTAAATAAGTTAATATGAATCATTGTGTTTAAGCTTGCACAGGCATAATATTTTCCCATCAGAGTTTTCCATCACTCATGCCAGAGAAGTGTATATTTTTGGTTACTAAGCATTGATTTTCACAGTGGGGCTCTGAAAAATAGATTACTATTGTAGAATAAAGATGGGTAAAACATTAGGAAGTGACAGATGGAAAATGAAACCCACACACATACAACGAAGTTGTCAAAGCTTATTTATGTACAGTCAAAAAACAGATCCACTGGGAAGCACACATGGTCATTTCCTTTCTCTATGTGACAAATTGTGTAGGTAGTAGGAAGCCAGAACTTAACACCAGCAAAGTATTTCCCAAAAAGCAGGAAAGAAATATGTCAGCCTGCATCCTGATGATTTCTTATTGTTTGGGACTTTGCTTCAGCAAGTTGATGACAGAATAAGAGGGAGACGAAAGGAAGAAAAAAGGATTTGTAAGAGAAGCACACACCTACACATTTACAGAGACAAAATATCATTGGTAGATACGAACAACTGAGCCCCATCGTGTCTGACTATTGTAGTTCCCCGTTCTGTCGCAATCCACACCGAGTAGCCTAACATTAACACTCTATGATGTAGCATAACCACATATTATACATAACACCCTCAATTTCAAGTTTCACCCTTATCACTCGATCTGACACTCTTTTTACTTCCAAGATACTCTTAAGTAACTCTTGTTTTTCTTTTCTTCCTGATCATGATGTCAACCAACTCCCTAGGTTTTCCTCTCTTAGTTCCCACATTCAAAGTTGCCATTGTCAGATCTTTCCTTTTCTCATCTCAGAAAGTCTGCTGTGCACTACTCCATCGTCTTCTACCCATACTAGCTGAGTTTCTTTTGATGCCCTTTTAGCTTTACGGTGCTAGCGGACCTTGTTAACCTGGGTCACATTCAATTTGTTATGGAATTCTTCAGATGAACATGTATTTGTTTGGCAAAGTCTGAAGCCTGCATTTATCCAGGCTTGGGGCCAGCCTACAGTTGACACTGGCCTTGAGTGCCCCGACTAAAATAGAGGACAAAATATATGATCAGAAAATAGATTTATTTGAAGTATATCACATAAATGCTATAATCAAGGCCAGTGATTGGTTTGTTTATATTCACCCTTAAAACAAAAGCAACACCAGACCACCTTTTTCTCTGCAATCTTGACCCACTTGTTTTGTGTTTTATCCAAGCATGAACAAATTGGTTTGAGGGTGGGAAACCCAGCAATTAAAATTAAAGCAATTAAAGCAATTTCCTCAGAGCAAGTTGTGAATAATTTTTAGTTTTTACAACTACATGTACACAACTAATTTAAATATAAACTTTTGTAATTTTTCTGCTAGCAAAACATAAACTGTGCAGCAAAAAACCATCTATATTTTGAAATACATAACATTATTTTTGGAATTTTCAGAGAAGATGAAGGACATTACTTGAAGGGTTGCGTTTATCATTCATTTGTTTTTTTGCAAATGTAATTCACCTCTACATGCATAATACATATATAAAAGGTAAAGAATGGCATATTAATTATATGTTGTTGGTATGAACCAACAGCAGTGCGAAAATAAACTCAATACACCTAGAAATTAGTCCTACCACAGTCCCCATTCCATCACTACCTGTTAAGATGTAAAACAACTACAGTTTAGTAGAGTGCACAATTTCGAGAAAGCAAAAACTACATGAAAAACATGAAGGAAATCTAAACTACGGTTTTGCCCACTTTCGTTAAAGTACAAAATTTACACATCATATTTTTGTAAATAAATATTCAATTTCTATCCCTCTGAGTTGTATTTGCACTGGGAAAAGACACATTGTGAAAGTAACTCAGAAACAGAATGCATGTATCTTTTAGCACATAATGAAGGTGTGCATAAAGGGTTGACTTGAGTAGATTCTGTCTTTAGTTGAAATGTTTTCCTTGAATGCCTTTCCTGCCTGTTTGAAGGCACACACTTGAACGGCTGCGATCCCTGACGAATATGTTGAATGATGCCTTTTCAATCTTGTTCGAAGGCAGCAGATCGCCCACAATGTAGTCCAGGACAAGACTGTCTACTTTTTGTGAAAGCAAAACCTGTCCTTTACAAGTCTGACTTTAATTTCAACTTTAACTTCAACACTCTGTGAGTTCTATTCATTCTCATGTATTTTCTGAATCCCCTTGGATACTTGAAACTGATGCATATCTTTAAATTTAAAGCTACAGTTACTTTTTTTAATTGCAATTTTGAACAAACAATTCATCTGAAGTGCATGATTTTAGAGATGTGAGGCGACAGTGCTACGTACTGCGCCACCGTGCTGTTGTAAGAGTGCAAACTCTCTGAGAGTCTGATATTAATGATCCATTTTGCCCTTATCTCTTCTACATTGTCTCATATGACATCACTCCAGCAGTCTGTTCAATACCTCCTTTGGGAGGTAGGTTAGGGTTATCCAAAGTGACTACTTTCAATAAGGCTCTATGTATATTTAAAACCACTATCAAAAGTGGGTTCCAGTGTTTCAACATTACTGTGCAATTAGAAATATGACAAAATATTGTGATATTGGCGGGGTGCTAAAGCCTATCCCAGATGGCTTAGGGTGTGACGCGAGGGAAACTCCAGGCACGATGCCAGTCTACTGCAGATCCACACAGAGACACAGACAAAACACGCACACACTCATACCTACCGCCAATTTTGGGACCGGCCAATTAACCTGAAGCGCATGCTTTTGGAGGTGGGAGGAAGCTGCTAAACCCGAAGAGAACCCACGCAGACACGGGGAGAACATGCAAACTCTGCACAGACCAGGACGCAAACCCAGAACCGGCTTGCTGTGTGGCGACAGCACCACCCACTGCGCTACCTTGCCACCCCAGACCAAACCAATCATTTTCCAAATCTACAGATCCACACATTATTAATTTAAACAGAAATCATTGTAAACTGTTTTTTTTTCAAATGCAATAACAAAACTCCTGAAATCATTAATAACAATCATCATAACCGTTTTTATTAACTGTGACGGACCCAGAACCAATGAAATTAATTAACAATTTTATTACATTTGTCCTTTTCAACCTCAACATGCAGTAAGTTCTAAACGCCTAAAGACTATTAGTATCTCTTCCCCTCTTCTCATAGCCCCATCACTATCTATTTTCTTTTTCTCTTAACCCAATTACTATATTTTTTCTATCTGTAACCTATTTCACCTGACCATGTTGTGACGTTTCCTTCAACATTTCTAACAGTGTTCAGTTTCTTGTCTATTATCCACTATTGCACACTATTACACTGCCACTGAATCTGTAGTCATTAAGAATACTATAATTTCATTGACAGGGGAACATATAAATCATAACTGAGTATAGTTATATACTTCTGAGGGGATCAGAGACCTGTTTTTTGGACTACACTAATGTCAGTGGTATTTTGAGTGAGGGTTACTCACCACTTGACAGAGCAAGATTGTTTATGCTTTACATAAAAAAGACCATCTCCCTCCAGCAGTTGGGATTCTTGCACATACAAAACACAGCAGAGTGTATAGTATGAGAGCTAGTAAGTGATGTTTAAGACAATGTTAACTTTGCGTGCATTAATGTGTGTGCGTACGTGCGTGCGTGTGTGTGTGTGTATGTATGAATGTATGCGATCCTGCATAAAACTTTGCACTTAACTCCTGTATTTAAAAAATAAATAAATTAAATCATCTCTATTCTTATAAATCATCTGATTATTTGTGCAAAAAACCCAGTGTTTGATTGAGAATATAAATCTTTCACCTTTATATTTCCAGACCAGTAATTGTGACTGTGAGTAGCTTACTAATTTGGCTTGAAGAATTTCACTGGTTTTGTGACTCTTTTTGTGTTTACTCTGCAAGAACCTGCACTTCATTCCTAATCACTCTAATCCTAATCAGTCACAGAAAAAAAATGCAAATGGCTCAAAAGATTGATTCTTTGGCTCAAACGTAATGTCCTGCTTGGTGTTTAACACAACTAGACACCACAGATGAACTCAGACCAGATGTAATTAAAGCTTTCAGAGTGTGACGGGAAGTCTTTGTGGCTACAGGCTCTATATTTCCTTCAGATCTGGAGAGCTTTAGGAGAACCCTTAAAACGTTATTGCTATGCCACTGACTGAAAATAACTACCTCTGATCCAACTTATACTCTGATTTCTTTTACTTTGCTTTCTAAACAATGGGAAGTTTATTATTTATAACTTACTGAAGTCAGTATGGTATTAAGTCACAGCCAAATCATGGACTTTATGTTGTAGACTTTGGTTTTACGTTAATTGCTTGGGAAAACAAATCAACTCATCTGGACCTTGTATTTATTACAGCATGAGTGTATGAGTCCTTGCCCATGTCCTGGATATAAGCACACAAACACACACACACACACGCACACACACACACACACACACACACACACACACACACACACACACACACACACACACACACACACACACACACACACACACACACACACACACACACGCTTGAACACACGCTTGAACACACGCTTGAACACACTCATATAGACACACAGAGTCATCCCTCCCTGCTTTCCCATAATTTAATGCATGGCATCTCTTTGTTTGATTAGAATTTAATTGACCTTATCTCCCACAAGCAGCCTGCTTGCTCAATTAACAATTGCATCTTTTACTATTTTTTCTTCACCATAATTTTAGTGTGTGTGTCAGTGGACTCCATGTCCCTAATTATTTTTGGGTAATACGATGCATGTGAGAGCTTGGATCTCACTCTATCCAGTTTTCCTTCTGCACTTATTAGTCACGGAGAGTGCATGCCTCAATGATTCACAGTAATAAGAACAAGCATAAAACATTCAGGATCCCAGCCACATAAGCATTTAATGAAGAAAGACATTACAAATTGATGTTCCTTTAAATTGCATTAAAATTGATATTCAAAACTTAGAATTTCAATATTTAAAAAATGTTAATTTTTTTTGTACAAATAAAAATGATACAGCTTGCTAAATTGCAAGACATCACTTCAGTGCTTGATTGTTGTATGTTGCGATAAAATATTGAATAATGGAAACTTAAACAAAACTTGACACAGAACCCATGGAACCCATTTCTATATATGGAATATGGAATGCTTCTCTGTGGGGCAGTTGCTAAAAGCCATGCAAGCCACTACAACCAAACTGAGAATTGTGCCTCTGTACAACTTGCATGCTGGATCCTTATCTTCAATTATGTTTATAATATTGTGTTAGACAGGGTCTGATAGACATTTCATGTTTATGTTGCAGTGGACCACACCCAAATAAGAAACAATGTTGAATTTATTTGACTTGGTATGTCTGTCTTTCAATCTTACATTGTTTATTGTAATTATTTGATCTACTTTTTTCTTTTCTTATCAAATTATGGATGTTTATAATTTGGTTGGTGGGCGTTCACTTGTTAATAAAATATATTTGGGTGGCTGAGAGCTGAGGATTGATAAAAAGTAGAGGAGATGTGATGTGATGGAGGAGATTTAGGTTTTAGTTAGCCTTTCATCGGATTGTACTTTCTTTTTCTTTTTCTCTTGTGTTGCCACTTGGTGAGGCCAAATCACCATACACAGTAGGTTTCCTCTTGTATTAGTGTGTAAGCCAGTTTTGTTCTGTTAACCAAAATGTTTTTCCTGGTTACTGCTCTCTTTTGTATAGTCAGATATATTTTGTGGACCTATTTTTATATTTATAGTTATTATTTTTGGTTATATTGTTCATTGGGTTTTGTTTGGGTAAATAAATCTCTCCATGGCAAGTGGCCAATATGACTCAGCACTCCCACATCTGGTGTTCCTTTATGGAAAAAAAGAGTGATTGTTGTCTGCAGGCATTGATTGGACTGCTGCGGTGAGCAGGGAGTAAAGCTGGAATGCAAAGCTCTCAATTTAGTGGTTGATCTATAGTCCAAACTTCACCTATGGTTATGAGCTTTGGATAGTGCCTGAAAGAATGAGACTATAAAAACAAACATCCAAAATGAGCTTCCATCCAGGAGAAGCATTGAGTAGAGCTGCTGCACCACCTAGAAGAGTTTGAGATGATTTTAGCATCTAGTTAGGATGTCATCAGTACACCTTCCCTCTGACCTTTTATGGGCATTTCAAACTCATAAGGAATTCTATTGCTGACCAAGAACTTGCTAAAGGGATTACATATCTCGGGATCCTCCAGGAGGACCTTGCTTAGCCGACTGCCAGACTGACCTGACCATATGTAAATGGAAGAAAATGAATGGAAATCTGATAAACCGATGTGCCACAATATACATGATCAACATGAAAGATTTAAAAGGGAGCAACTGGAACTTCTTTGTAAGGTTTAAAGACATTTCATGTCAACAGGGCCTTTCTAGGTCTACTTGAGTTGTAATGACCTCCAGTCAGGTCATTACAGACATTTGTGATGACCTTCAGTATTGTTTGCTCTGTGTCTTTCAGTTCTTCAGCTGGGTACTGATGTTCCTTTTTACACAAAGCACTCCGAACCACGCCTCAGACTCAGTAGGGGTTTTTTTTTCTGAACCACTGCTCCAGAGTCTGCTTCAAACATGAGCAAAACCACGTGACTGAAGACGTTTCAACCACGTTTCAACTAGTTCATTCATCAGCTGAACCAGTTTAGTGGTTCGGATTAATGGGTGGGGATTTGAAACACCGGCGAGATGAAACAGTGCGATGCACTGACTATCGGGTCAATACCTATGTGGATTGATTTGATTAGTGTTTGGATTACAGGAGAATAAAAATATACTCAAGTAATGATGGAAAACAAATCGATTCTGACATTTAAAGGAACAGTAAAGTTAATTTTAAGTGACATATATGTTATTCATCATTATGAAAAATAGAAGAAAATTTTTTTTTATACGTGTAGCATCATCCCTTTGGTCAGAAAAGTTTAAAATCTGCGCTGCAGCAGCTTCCGCATTCAGTGGTGACATGGGCGTCATACGTCACTGGCACCCAACATAGCTTAGAATCCATAAGAAACAATGCAATCCACGATGCGATTAACTCCAAAAATATCATGGTTACCTGCGCGGTGAACGGTTGTGTCGACAGAACATCAAGAAAACAGAAAGACAAGGACCTGCCGTTCCTTAGAATATTAATTCCACACAGTTCAACAGTAACGAATGGCGGCTAGTTCAATGCTAACATAATATGGAAAATCCCATTGACAATGGGATTTTCCATATTATCTTAGCAGTGAGCTTAGCAGTCCTTGTCTTTGTGTTTTCTTGATGTTCTGTTGACACAACCGTTCACCGCACAGGTAACCATGATATTTTTGGAGTTAATCGCATCGTGAATTGCATTGTCTTCTATTGCTGTCAAGGTATCTTGGGCGCCAGTGACATATGAAGCCCACGTGACCACTGAATGCGGAAGCTGCTCAGGTTAGGGGTAGGGTTGATCTCTTGTTTCTTTATTAAACACTGCAAGAATCAATAATCATAAATCAATTTCCTATAATGTATGGCTATGATAGGGCAAGGAAGGATTAACACATTAAATTAAGTTATATTCAGTTTTATTAAAAAATGTATACAATACAAACCTCAAAAGTGCTGCATTCTGGAGTCATTGACCATTGTGTGGCTGCAGTAGAGCCACACTGCCAGCAGAGGTCGCCCACGTTGTCAACGAATAAAGCTTCGAGTAATCTACCAGTTTTCAACACAATTATCCAAAAGGGTTTGGAGCTTCATGAAGCCTTATTGGACATTGCTAAAGTTAGGTGAAACTGAGGTGTCATCAAGTAGCTGGGAACACCTGGCCAATGCTCCCAGGCTACTGAAACCCCGCCTGGCAGTCCCAGTATGAGAAGCTGTGTCTGTCAACATGGCCGTTGCCACTTTCCTGTTGGCCCTCTCCTAAAGCCATGCTGCCTTTTGCTTTCATCTTTGTCTTTTGTTTTGCAGTGACAACATGCACCTCACATCATCCAACACATTCATGCACCCTCACACACCACTAATACTGACTTCCACACCCTATCACAGTATTTATTGTTTTTTTGTTCAATAAACTGTGGTTAACTTTTGGAGCCACCCTGTCTACTTTTACATTCCTTTTTTTTTTTGCAGCCTACGAGCCGGCTGTAACACATTAGAGATGATAAAAATGTCTTGTTTGTAAAAAGATAGATGGCTGAGAATGATCTGAAAGAGTATTAGAGATTAATATTAAATTTCTCATGTTGTAGAGTAGCTATATTTTGTATTACTGTGTAGTATTAGTCAAAGCAAGAAGTTTTCATTTCGCTCGTTTTCTTAATATCATCTTGTTTAGTGTCAAATGGGGGTGGGGGGTTACAAAGCCTGTCACCCAGGATGAGTTCGTCACAGTTTGTCGCATGGCAAAAAGAAACACAAACAACCAATCACAAGGTTTAAGTGGTCCAGAGAACCTGAAGAGAACTCAGGAATATGTGAACCCCACACAGGCAGAATTGAACCCAAGATTTCTTCTAAAAAAAAGGTGAACCATGAACCACATGCAAAAAAAAAAAAGCGAAGTAAAATGCTACAAATGCCTGCAAATCATAATGACGGCTGTACTCTGCAGTCAGGCATGTGTTTCTATAATCACTTTCTGCAAATGGCTGTGTACTATGTGGTCTGGTTGTACTGCAGTGCCAGTTTAACTCTCCTGTGCTGATCTGAACTGGGTGTGATAACTGGTCACTGCTTGCTATTTGTAATCATTTCTTTGACTGCCTTCACCAGATACGGCATTACAATGACAACCACACAAATCTGCGGGGCATGTCAATTGACAAGACACAAAGAATGAAATTTGCCTTCCTTAACAGCTAAACTCTTATCTTCTCCCAAGGATTCTTCTTTCCCTGTTGTCTCTCTGGGCAGCACTCCAACCATTACAGATGGGGCAGAACAGAAAATAATACAGATAATGAAAGTAAATAAATAAGAGTTTGAATTTTGGAAGAAAGCTGCCAAAATCCACAACAGCATTGTAAGCTAGACACTGAACAGAAAAAACACGGGAGCTCACACTGGTTAGAATGGGAACAGAATAATTGACTTCTTGTGTCCTTGCATTGCTTTTATTCAAATATACTGTGAGCTTCTTTTAGAATGAGTCTGCTGTCCTCAACTTTACAAAGAAAATGAAAGAAAAGGACATGGCTAACATTTTGATGACTTCAAGGCAGTTGCTCAAACTTCAGATTACTAGTGCCAATCAAGCCTAAAAGGTAGAGACCAAATGACTTTTGTGATTACTGTGTGCTATTGGACAATCTGCAAATAATGATAAGATTGTATTTGATAGCTATACCTTAAGTTCTCATTTAACTCTGCTCTTTTCCCACAGAGTCATGCTAACTCAAATAAAAATTGTCACCAAAATAACATCAAAAAAATCAGTTGCTTGTAGTTACCTGGGGGTACTTGGAGATTAAAACAAACAAATAAACAAACAAACAAACAAACAAACAAACAGACAGACAGACAGACAGACAGACAGACAGACAGACAGACAGACTGACTGACTGACTGACTGACTGACTGACTGACTGACTGACTGACTGACTGACTGACTGACTGACTGACTGACTGACTGATTGACAAACAAATACACAAGTAATAGTCTAGTATATTCTAGTATATATCAGTTACCATTGTGAATTAAAAAAACAGTAATTCGATGTAAATTCGGTATAACAAGTAAATGCCAGATGCAGTGTGATTGGTGCACACCAACTACCTTCATGTCCTCCCTCATTACATCCATAAACCTCCTCTTTGGTCTTCCTCTAGGCCTCCTGCCTGGCAGTTCAAAACTCAGCATCCTTCTACCAATATATTCACTATCTCTCCTCTGGACATGTCCAACCATCTCAGTCTGGCCTCTCTGACTTTATCTCCAAAACCTCTAACATGTGCTGTCCCTCTGATGTACTCATTCCTGATCCTATCCATCCTGGTCACTCCCAGAGAGAACCTCAGCATCTTCATCTCTGCTACCTCCAGCTCTGTCTCCTGTCTTTTCCTCAGTGGCACTGTCTCTAGACCAAACAACATCGCTGGTCTCACCACAGTTTTGTACACCTTTCCTTTCATTTTAGCTGAAACTCTTCTATCACACATCACACCTGACACTTTTCTCCACCCGTTCCATCCTGCCTGTACACGCTTCTTCACCTCTTTTCCACACTCTCCATTGCTCTGGACTGTTGACCCTAAGTACTTAAAATCCTCCACCTTCTTGATCTCTTCTCCCTGTAACCTCACTCTTCCACTTGGGTCCCTCTCATTCACACACATGTACTCTGTCTTACTGCGGCTAACCTTCATTCCTCTCCTTTCCAGGACAAACCTCCACCTCTCTAGCTTCTCCTCCACCTGTTCCCTGCTCTCACTGCAGATCACAATGTCATCTGCAAACATCATAGTCCATGGAGATTCCTGTCTAACCTCGTCTGTCAGCCTGTCCATCACCATAGCGAACAAGAAGGGGCTCAGAGCTGAACCCTGATGCAGTTCCACCTCCACCTTGAACTCCTCTGTCACACCTACAGCACACCTCACCACTGTCTTACAGTCCTCATACATGTCCTGCACTGCTCTAACCTACTTCTCTGCCACTCCAGACTTCCTCATACAATACCACAGTTTCTCTCTGGGCACCCTGTCATAAGCTTTCTCCAGATCTACTGAAACACAATGCAGCTCCCTCTGGCCTTCTCTGTACTTCTCTATCAACATCCTCAAAGCAAATACTGCATCTGTAGTACTCTTTGTTGGCATGAAACTATACTGCTGCTCACAAATGCTCACTTCTGCCCTTACTCCAGCTTCCATTACTCTCTCCCATAACTTCATTGTATGGCTCATCATCTTTATTCCTCTGTAGTTGCCACAACTCTGCACGTATCCCTTGTTCTTAAAAATGGGTACCAGCACACTTCTCCTCCATTTCTCAGGCATCTTTTCACTATCTAAGATCCTGTTGAACAACCCAGTCAGAAACTACTGCTACATCAGGACTGAGTGCCTTTCCACTCTTCAATACCTTCTCACTTCATCCTGACTGATCTTTGCTACGTCCTGGTCCACAACAGCCACCTCTTCTAGTCTTTGTTCTCTCTCATTTTCCTCGTTCATCAACTTTTTAAAAAAATTTTTTTTAATGCTTTAATAATAGTAATCTTTATAATAATAATCTTTAATTAAATAATTCTTTAAAGTACCTTTTCCACTGGCACCTGTCAATACACTTCCATTCCTATCCTTAATCACCCTAACCTGCAGCACGTCCTTCCCATCTCTGTCTCTCTGTCTTGCCAACCTGTATAAATCATTCTCTCCCTTCTTACTGTCCAACCTAGCATACAAGTCATCATAAGCCCCTTGTTTTGGCCTTTGCTATCTCTACTTTCACCTTACGCTGCATCTCCCTCTACTCCTGTCTACTCTCCTCAGTCCTCTCAGTGTCCCACTTCTCTGTATACACTCCTGTACCTCCACATTCCACCACTAAGTCTCCTTATCTACTTTCCTTCCAGATGGCACACCAAGTACTCTCCTACCTGTCTCCCTGATCTCATTAGCTGTAGTTGTCCAGTCATCTGGAAGCACCTCCTGGCCTCCCAGAGCCTGTCTTAACTTCTTCCTAAAAGTCATGCAACAGTCTTCCTTTTTCAGCTTCCACCATTTCGTCCTCTGCTCTGCCTTTGCCCTCTTCATCTTCCTCACCACCGGAGTCATCCTAAACACCACCATCCTATGCTGTTTGGCTACACTCTCACCTACCACTACTTTGCAGTCACTGATCTCCTTCAGATTACACCGTCTACACAAGATGTAGTCTACCTGTGTGCTCCTACCTCCACTCTTATAGGTCACCCTATGTTCCTGCCACTTTTGGAAGAAAGTATTCACTACAGCCATTTCCATCCTTTTTGCAAAGTCAACCACCATCTGTCCTTCTGCGTTCCTCTCCTGGATACCAAACCTGCCCATCACCTCCTCCTCACCCATTTTCTGCACCAACATGTCCATTGAAGTCTGCACCAATGACAACTCTGTCACTTCTAGGTATGCTCTGCATCACTTCATCAAAGTCCAACCAGAATTTCTCCTTCTCCCCCAGCTCATATCCTACCTGTGGAGCATACCCACTAACAACATCACACCTTCGATTTCTAGCTTTAGAGTCATCACTCTATCTGACACTCTGTTTACCTCCAGGACTCCTAAAGTTCTATGCTTGCTACTTTTCCACCTGGTCTCCTGGACACAGTATGTCTAACTTGCTCCTCTGCCTCATGTCAACCAACTCTCTACCTTTTCCTGTCATAGTTCCAACATAGTTACTCTCAGTTCTATACTCTTGGCGTTCCTCTTCACTCTCTTCCTACGAACACACTTTCCTCCTCTCCTTCTTTGAACAACAGTAGTCCAATTTCCACCAGCACCCTGTAGGTGCACCGATGGCGGTCGTTGTTAACCCAGGCCTTGACCGATCCGGTATGGAAGTAATAGATTTGATTCGCATGTTTGTACGATGGCGACTATATGGAAAGAAATACAGTGCCTGTCATCTGATTATACCAATAAAAGAAGACATTTAAATAAATACCGGAAGACAGTTTTACATCTATACTGTCGTGTAAACACGCATACAGCAATCCACGTGACAGACTTCATTTGTTACGAATGGTTTAAAAACATCAAGTGATATGAACGCGGGGGCGCTTTCATAGTGTAATAAGGTTTAAAAAATGACGAAAGCATTCAATCTCAATTCTGAGGCTGTTCTGTAAATATTCATTCATACACTTAAGAATATTCATGTTCTGAGTTCATAAAAAAACTTCTGTAAATAGTTCTCTTACTTTTGTGATCAAAAACATTGATTTGAATCTCAATTATGAGGGTGCTCTGTAAATAGTTTTAAAATTAACAATAAATATAGCAACTTCTGATCAATCCATATCAATTTGAGACTTAAAATAATTTAAGCCCCACCCATTTACGGTCAAACCACACCCACTTCCGGTTTAAGTCCTGCCAATTCTGATTACAGATATGGATACAGATAATTTAGATGGTTGAACAGTACTTGCTCATCCCTTGTATCCATCATAAAATATATCCAATGATCTCACCAATGAATGTTTAATTTACCTTTAAAAATACTGCATGCTAACACAAACTTAAGCAGGTGGTCGTAATGTTTTTGGCTGGTCGATCTATACGGTCAATCAGTTTTTATATGAACCGATGACTGGAAACATATTTCTCACCTTGAATTACTTACAATGATGAAAAATGTGTGAAAAAAATGTGTGGAGAGCTAGTTTGAAAATATTCAGCATTCTCGACAGACTGGGCAGCTGCTGCCAAATAACACACAATTGGTTTTGCTTTGTAATTCTAAATTCA